>NC_091454.1:150996442-151296442 GCF_027789765.1 Dendropsophus ebraccatus
GCGGTGGTTAGAGGCAACGTGCGGTGGTCAGAGGCAACGTGCGGTGGTCAGAGGCAACGTGCGGTGGTCAGAGGCAACGTGCGGTGGTCACATGCAATCTGGGGGGTTACGGGCAATCAGGGCTGATTACAGACCATCTGGAGGGGGTCACTGGCAATTCGGGGTGGTTACGGGCAACGTGGAGTGGTTACAGGCAATGTGCGGTGGTTATAGGCAACGTGTGGTGGTTATGGGCAACGTGCGGTGGTTATGGGCAACGTGCGGTGGTTATAGGCAACGTGCGGTGGTCATGGGCAACGTGCGGTGGTCATGGGCAACGTGCGGTGGTTATGGGCAGCGTGCGGTGGTTATGGGTAATGTGTGGTGGTTATAGGCAATGTGTGGTGGTTATGGGCAACGTGCGGTGGTTATGGGCAACGTGCGGTGGTTATGAGCAACGTGCGGTGGTTATGGGCAACGTGCGGTGGTTATGGGCAACGTGCGGTGGTTATGGGCAACGTGCGGTGGTTATGGGCAACGTGCGGTGGTTATGGGCAGCGTGCGGTGGTTATGGGCAGCGTGCGGTGGTTATGGGCAGCGTGCGGTGGTTATGGGCAGCGTGCGGTGGTTATGGGCAGCGTGCGGTGGTTATGGGCAACGTGCGGTGGTTATGTGCAACGTGCGGTGGTTACGTGCGATCTGGCGTGATTACGGGCAACCTGGGGCGGACACGGGCAACCTGCGGTGGTTACGGGCAACCTGGGGGGGTTAGGGGTAATCTGGGAGTAAACTGCAATTATTACTATAATAAAAAGTGTGTGTTTTATTTTTTTGTATGTTTTTCACTTTTTGTACTTTATACATTCATTTTCACTGTATTACTATGATTACTGTGATATTTTCTATCACAGTAATCATAGTTCAGTGACAGAGACCACTGGATCGCCTGCTCCGGGACCACACGGGGGGGTCACCGATCACTGCCCCATGCTCTCAGCTACCTCCGGTGGCAGAGAGCATGGGGCTTTGATCATTTATTCATTTCCATCCCTGCGAACAAACATCGTTTGTTCGCAGGGATGGGGGCGGTTATCTTGGATGTGATGGCCGCCCGGGGAGGGATAGTGATCGCCCACTAGGGGGGCTGATCTGGGGTCTGGGGGATACATTTTCATCTCCCCCCACCGTGGATTCACGGTGGGGGGAGATGTAAGGCGGCGCCTGCGCCGGTAATGCCCGGTACCGGCGGATCGCCGCCATAACGGCTTCACCAAGTTATGTTGCATGACGCCACGTCCTCAGGAAGAATTGGCTATCACCCTGCCATTGCCGAAGCCAGCCTTTTATGTGGTAGCCTGATCTCTCTCTCTCTCAAACAGGTAATTTCACGAAATGCTTGCACAGTACATTCAAGATGTTTAATTCCACATAATGCATCAGATTAGACCTAGTTTTCTAAATGGCACAACCCCTTTAACACCAGAAAAGAGTTACTACGAGAGGAAAATGTTTTCTCATGGGGGCCACTATGGAGGGTAAGTGTTAGTTTCATGTTGTCTGTTGCTGTTACAAGAGCTGGATGAGTTCTTAGTGTGCACATATGGTGACATTTGTTATACTGTATGCCTAGGGCAAGAAAGCTTGATGGATGGGTGTGATCTTGTGCTGGTCCATGTACTGACAGCACACAGCTCCCTGTGAGTACTTTCTGTGGTAGCTTCATGCACTTTTTAGAATAGGTTTACACATTCATGTGGTCCTATTCAAAAGAACAGATCTGAATAAAAAGTAATGTCAGTATACCGTAAGTATATCCGTTAAAAGAAATTCACCTGGATTTGCCTTGTTTTTTTTGTTGTTCTTTTTATTCACTCAGTCAGCCCACATGTGATATTTCAAAGGTTCTGATTTACTAATAAGTAAGCCAATACCAAAGGTTGATAACAGGATTTAGCAATAAATCCCAAATGGATAGTTGGCCAACCCCCACTTACAACTTTATCTGATGTCAGGACATAGATAAAGATGAAAGACTGTGGCAGAGTCATAAGCCCTGTGCCCGTATCCAGCCTTACCACGGTGTTGCCAGCTTGAGCATGTAACCCTGTGCAGCATATATTCCTGATTCTAGCAGCATACTAGGCTCTACTATTACTTTATGATTGGTTTGAGTCTGACCTCTGGCTCTATTTCAGCATTGTGAGCCCTTTAGGTTTTCACAAAACAAACATTTTGCATGGTATTTTATTATTCAGACCCTTTACTCAGTACTTTGGCAGTCAAGGTTTCTTGACCTCTTGGCACTCATGGAAACATGGCTTCAAGATTCAGACACAGCCTTATTCTTACTCTGACCTACGGTGGGTTTTAATTTTCTCATCACCCCCCTCCCCCCTCCCCCACACACAGACACACACACACAAAGATAGCGTAACCACTGTAGCAATAAAACTCGTTTTCCCTTCTGCCTTATGTTTCAAACCCTCTCCTCTTGTGGCAGATCCTTACTTCTCATGTTTTACTTGATGGATACATGTGTATCTCTGTAACATCTGATTTTTTCTATGTATGTACCCCCAGAATTGTAACATGTTACAGAATAGGCAGGATATCTTGGTGCTGTATAAATAAAAATTATTATTATTACTACAGCTTATATTCTTATTGGGTATGATGCCAGAAGGTTTTTATTCTTTCAAAGTATAACACAGGCATAACAAACAGGTCTTCCACAAGCCTGCTGAAATCCCATTCAGGCACGCTGAAGTCCATACTTGGTTTTCCTTCCTCCTCCTCATCTTCAGCAGCAGTCTCTGAGACCTACTGTGAGTGTGCTTGCACTGACACCAAAAACTAGAGTGCCTGCATGGGTTTTCAGCAGTCCTGTGGGAGACCTGCTTGTCAGTCAATCAGTGTAGAGATGACTAAGGGAACTGTAAGGCAGCAGGGTAGAGGGTGGTGGTGCAGGGTAGAGGCACACCTCTGTGACACTGGAAGGGAAAAAAAAGTGGAATGAAACGACAGAGAAAAACTGAAAAAATACTAACCAAAATGCTGTCTGAAATACTACAGTATGAGGCTATGTTCACACAGCGTAAAAGTACGGCAGTTGTTGCAATCGGCAACAACGGCCGTACTTTGAACCCCAAGACACCCTGCATGTTTTTCTAAGGGATCCCGGCCGAAGCGTATACACATAGTATACGCTCTAGCTTGGATCCCAAGCGGCGCCGCAGACAACTGACATGTCAGTTTTCTGTGGCCGCTAATCATTGAATAGCGGCCATAGAAAAAAAACATGTCAGTGCACACTATGGATCGAGCGTCTCCAGACGCTTGCTTCATACTGTGCAGTGGGAAGTTCTCATGCGGGCGCTTGCTGATGCGCCCGCATTAGAACTCTACGGCCATAAAGATCATCCAGCCGGTACTGCAGTATGCAGAATGACCGGCCAGGTCATGGAATGGCCGGTCTCATACGCCATCTAAGTAATGAAAATAGAAAATAACCCCCCCTTATGGCTCTTCAAAACAGAGGAGGAAAAAGGAAAACTCAAACATTTTAATTTCCTGTGTCACTAAGGCGTTAAACAATGTACATTTAGCTACTTGTCATACAGGATTACTATTACCCATAATCAAACCGTTTGGTCACTTGTTACATTCTATACATGATATAACAGTGCTATTTCTGTTACGCTGTGATCAAAGTTAAATAGCAAAAGACCAACAAGAGCTGTCTTACCTTCCAGCAAATCTCTTGCCAGACCAGGTTCAGCCCCTGTAGACCGAACAAAGTCTGACAGGACTGAGTCCATATCCAGAGTCATGTGATCATGTAGTGACGCTGCTTGCCCAGCAGCAGCAGCAGGAGCAGAATGTTGTCACTAAAAGGATTCCATCTAAAATACAAAAGGAAAAAAAACAACCTTTAAATTCTATTTCTGTTTAACAAATAACGAGAAAGTGCTAACCATAGAAAATGAAAAAAAAAGTCATATGAACCAGACATAATGGCTAAGCTTTATGAAGAGTTGAGTTTTTTGTACAGTAGAAAATTACACTACTGTGAAGAATTGTGTGTTTGTTACAAAGTGATTTGGAAAATAAAAGATGAAAGATACAATAATTAAAAGAAAGTAATCATAAAATGAAACTATTATATGTAACGGTTTTCAGAATGCTTTACAGGTTTACACTGGTTTACACTGTCTGAACCATGGGCACTTACACTACTCATGGTGAATTGTAGTAAGGTGTTCTTGCCTATATCATACCACTGTATACTTACACCCACTAGGCATACGGCATGTCATCAGGGTTACAGACAGCAAACCCTCTCTATAGTCAGATTCTGCAGCCCTATCCACCCAAATGTGCACTGTGATGAATGAATGTTTCATACATTACGATATCCAACATAAAACAGTGTACAAAGCTGCGTCTTATGTCTGTACCAGTTTTTATGCAGGTATGATTAGTGCTAATAAATGGGGGTTTCCCTATACATACTGACACCAATCTGGCAGAGGGCACACAGAGAAGCAAGACATGGTATATATTCCCTACAACAGTCCACGTCAGCAGTCGTCGTTCTGATGAAGACTGCGTCCAAAAAATATCTCCTCTTTTCTATTTTTATGAAAACAAGTTGGGTAATAGAAAAATCTCCTGGTGGGATACGGAACGATTCTCATGGTCAGCTTTTGTGCCCAAAAACTTGACAGTTTATGGCAGGATAGTTGCTTAGCACCAGAGTTTGTGCAGACATAGACATGACATGTTTTGTGCATTGTCTATATGGTAGCAGCGCACTTCTAAGAACATCATGTTAAGGGCTGGGCTGCTTGAAAGGCAGAAGTTGTCTTTTTTCCTGTGCTGCAGTTTACTTGCATAAGATGTAAAATTTCTAAGAATCCAAAAGGCATCTAAATGGGATTCATATTGTTGATGTAATGAGGGAGAACAGCTCTACTGTAACCTGTACCGCATTGCACTCCAATTACATAGGGTTATAAAAGAGCCACAACAATGGAGAGAGTCTAAGGAAAGAGATTCAAATCATATCTTCTGCGAGAAACAGGAAATTATAGCTGACGTGGAAACCCTGAGTAGAAAACGGTGCGTCCGTGAGGGGAGCATGGCTCAACATAATAGCTTCTAGGGTCTTCTGTTTTTTTAGGTTTGTAGTATTTCATATGTAATTTTCTGGGGCTCTGTCTAAACCACATTAACCCTTTTTGGCCTACAGGCCTTGATCTACGTATATACTTTAATGTACCAATGGGTTTCTATAATGTGACCTCAAAGAGCACATGCCAGGGCTCCACTTCATATGCTATATGCTCTCTATAGATGGACTGTTAAGGAAGGTCAACAAGACCAAAATGTCAATTTTTTCTATTACCTGTCATATTTTTTATATAAAAAGTCTGATGTCACTATTAATTTTGTGAAATTAAAGAACTTTTCGAGTGCCACATTATTACTTTATATTGGATATCTTGTCTATGTGGACAGTCAACTACATCAAGGTGCAGGCTAAATAATCTTGAATTCAATTTGACAGATGACTTCCGATACCTTGTTATCATGGGTACCGAAAATTGTGGGCTACTATACGTTTAATATATTTATGTAAATAAATGTAAAACTAGAATATCAAACGTAAAAAAAAATACGTCTTGTATTGGCATGACCATAGAAACTTGCAGTTAATGCCATAAAAACAAACCAAAAAACTGTTGTTGCTGTTATAATAAATAAATATATATATGAATGAATGAATTAATGGATTGGTGCCAATTCTCCCACAAAAAACAAGCCCTTTAAGGACTACATGAACAAGAACATGAAAAAAACAGGACCTTTAAAATGCAAAGATGAAAAAAACAAAAAACAAAACTAAGCCATACTGCTAATAGGGTAAAGGCATCTTTTCTAAGACTTCAATACATTTGTATTCTTCCCTCTTATACTGTATACAACCTTTAGGTAGTACAAGCTCTAGCACTGAACTTTACATAGATTTCCTTGTTTTGCTCACATGGTGCCAGGTGCTCTGTCAGTCTCCTACTATCAAAGCAACACTAAAACAGCAATGTGCTGCTACAGATACACTGCACTTCAATTATTATTATAGGATGAATCTTAGGATTGCAGCCATGCTTTACCACCATGCAGGATAATTTAATGCTGATTTCCAAGCACTATTCTACATATACACTACTTGTTACTGCTGTACTTTGAAATGACACAGTAAAAAGGTCAAACAGGGAGTCTATGCCTCAACCAGCCTTAGGTCACAACTGTATAGGAGATTGACAACGTTATATAAAAAGTATACAAATATATTATGATTATAGGTGATAATGAAAACATTTACCTCACAGGTGTAATGGAAGAAAGTTAAAAAAAAGTTCTAATATTATACATTATGGGGGAGATTTATCAGAGGGTGTAAAATTTAGACTGGTGCAAACTGTCCACAATAACCAATCACAGCTCAGCTTCCAGCTCTGGTGAAAGGAAAGAGGAGCTGTGATTGGTTGCTGTGGCCAGTTTGCACCAGTCTAAATTTTACACCCTCTGATAAATCTCCCCCTATAAGTTCAGAACTATATATGAGCATTTTAAGTTCATATGAATGTAAGGGTGGATAGTTTGTAGGCTGATTAGTAAATATTATTGGAATCAATATCTAGAGGATAGGAGGGAAATCAAATGTCATTTTCAGCCAAAGTTGTGTGGTGGCAGGGTTGCCAAGGCCGCCAATTTTTTGCAGTTACTTTTTAGCATAATATATACAGTAGCTACCACAAGAAAGGTATATATGTAATATGAAGCAGAGTTGGGCCTAATTCCCTTTAGCACATCTTAGAGATTTCTGTTACTGTAAATTTGACAAAACATTATAGGCAAAGGTTCAGTCAGATCAATGGAAATGTACCGACAAGTTGTAAGATGAGCATATGAACTGATTTATCAGTGTCCCCTCAAAATATCACCAACCTTACTGTCTTATTATGCATCTATCTATCAGAAAATTCACAGTAAGAAGAGTAGATTACTATATACATGTAACTATAAGTATAAACATAGGCATGCATCATGAATGAAACAGGTAAGAAATTGTGTTTTGACTATAAACCCGTTATAGTAGAATTCATAGAAATTGTTACTATAAGTCCTCAAGATCTTTAGGTCCCATAGCCAACATATTTCCACTAAGGCTACTCCTATATGGACATCTATATCACAATATATATTACTTTTCATAATATTGCTGTATACACTTGTACAATATCATCAATATAAACATAATATAATCTCAGAAGAACAATTAGAATAAAAAAACTTATCCGTTAAAACAAATACAATTGTGTGAAAAGGTTTTCAAAGAGCTAAGCAGAGAACCTGACAATACAATATGTGGTTCATACATAAATCAGAGAACAGAGAATTATTTATCAATGAAACCCATGGAAGGGGAGGAAATCAAAACCAAGGCTAGCTGCCAAGAAGCTGCTAAGTGTCGCTTTGAAAAAGGACATCTTAAACATGAAATGATCTGAAAGGAGTCTTGGGAAGTCTGTTTTTCTTCTCTAAATAGCTAGTCTCTATTAGAAAGGAGATACACAGTGTGCCAATGGTTACTGCTTACCGTGGGCTGCCTGTACCATGCTGCTTCTGCTCAGAAGAGCAACAAACCCTGCTCTGTGTGACAATGACTCATTGGCGACTCACAGAAAAGCTGAAGGGATCTCACATATAGCTCCTAATATGCAAATACACACTTGTTTTCCAGCATTACTCGGAAACTGCACTTCTTGCCAGTCCTACTTAACATATTAGCCGTTATGCTTCATTTTTGCTAAGTGGAAGAAGGTTAAAAGAGGTGTTGTCCTTGTTTTCAGGATTTAGATTTATTTTGGAATTAGTCACTTAATGTCATCATTGTGTAATTTATTCTTCTGATACCAACATTAATTCACAGCATAAAGACGAAAAATCAAGAATTTACCAGAAGTCACTATATGATCTGGAAACACGCAGCGGAGGAAAGCTACAGGGTGCCTTATGGAGGGTCTGACATGTCACACAATTATTTACTGAATTTGTTCTTAAAAGTATCAATGACAGCCATGATAACAGATACAGGATTCCTATGGCTACAAAATGGAGCTTTTGACATATTTACCGTAAGCAATGTAGGAGCATTTCCTAGATCTAGTCACTTTAAATTGAGTCATCAGACAAACTTGAGGACTTTACAACACAAAATTCCCTACTTGTAAAATGTTTCTGAGCATTCTAGAAAATGTTACCACCATCTATATAAGCTATTCATGGTCACATGCAGATATTTTATCTATTTTTTAATTGTAAATAAAAAAAAAACTTTTAGTTTTCTAAACTTACGAAAAAAATTAGAGTAGGCATACACACTATATAGAAGTAGATTAATGGTTGAACAACAGTTGAACTATTGATTGTCTGGAGAACAATTGTTTAACTCAGTGCTTCTCAAACTATTTCTACTGGAGCCTCACCCAACAGACCAAGGCAATGCCTGGGCCTTACCAGACTGACCAAGAGGATGCCGGGCCTCACTATCTGTGGTAAAAGTCCATTTAAAAGCTGAAAATAAGGCTAGGAATACCTTTCACTCGTCTCCCAAGCTCTGTATACTAATAAAGCAAGTACAAAATCAATTAATAATGTTGCTAAAATGGAGATTTTAGAGGCCTGTGCAGATCATAGTTACTTTTGTAAAAAACTGGCTCCTTAGCTGGGCCTCACCAACAACTAGGGCCCGCCGCACAGTTTGAGAAGCACTGGTTTAACTTATACAGCCATACACATTTAGCAGTTACAGTTGTTGACACTTGGATTGCTTTTTATTTTTATCAATGTAATGTTGTTCTCTGTGCAATAAAAATAAGAGGCTAGCTTTACTCTACAGGGCAATACGATTATGGTGATACCTAATTTATATACTTTTTTATTTCTTACATTTATATCATAAAACAAATTTTGTCACTCTATTAGATGCTGTGGTTAGTGTGGTCAGACGGTGTTAACTCTGAGGAGAAAAGCACAGTTCTGGTCCTGACAGTAATGGTGGTAATCGACACAGCAGCCAATGTCAATTTTTCGTAATGCCATACATGTATGGCATTCTACCTTCAGGGGTTAAAGAAAGTCTACATATGAAATATTAAGGAGAAAAATAGTTACAGTTTTAGACAGGCCTACTCAAGCTCCAGATATGAGCCTGTAGCTGGGCCTAAAATGCTCTTTCAAACTAGGCTACTTCCAGAATCAATCTACCTTTGCGATGAGTTGGAATTCCAATCGGAATTGAAATTTGAAGAACATACCAGCACTGGGTGTACACAAAAACATTTTCAAAAACTTTCCCCCTGCAAAGTTGTTCTTATTTAGACTGTTTTCTGCATTGGAGGCTCTGTTAGGAGTCAGGCAAAATGTTGGACAAGGCAGTGTTATTTTGTCTGGGTAAATGATGGATGAATGAATGATGAAAATACAATGGTGTCTACCATGTGACAGATCTGGCACTGCTGCCATTTTTGTTGTTTGCTTTAATGACAGAGCAGAAAAATGGTTATGGACAGCATAGGTGTGAACATAGCCTTATCTCTCCTGGGATCCACTCCTATTTAGCCAAAAACAATGGCAGAACAACAATGTTCCATGGTGCTGGTGTGATCTTTAAATAATCATTAAATAATAAAAAGGACTACACTAGAAAAAAACTCTACAATAACAGAGGACCAAATACCAGACCCTAATAAATGGCCAAATAAATTATACAAGCATCAACTAACGACAAAAAAACCCCACTCACATTGTTAGACATGATAGCTGTCAAAGTCATTACGTGTCTTGGCTGAGCTGGTAACTGCTGTGTGTATATTCTAATGAGTTAGAAACACAGATGTTGTAGTCATGGTGGTGCCCAGCTGCTTTCTCATCTGGCATAAAAGTAGCCATAAAGAATCGTGACATCAAAGCTGTATCATGACATTGAAAAAAGTATAACACATTCTTATTTGTGGAACACTATTTTTTGGGATTAAATTAAACTTTAACTTCGTAATATTTATTTTTAAAGGATGTTTTCATACTAGGATCCAATGATATGAAAGTTTAATGCATGTATACATGAACACTACCTTTTGTTCATCTTTGATATATTGGTAAGAAAATATAAATTAATATGTGTAAATTTCATTACATGCTTTAAGGAAGCTGACCCAGTGATCAGCTGATAGCTGAGGCCCTACTTCTGGAACCCTGGGGATCAGCAGTAGTTGCAGCAGTAATATATCATTACATATAGGTCATTCTAATGTGCTGGGTCTGCCAAAGCATGAGTTGTAGAAATGATAGAAATGAGAGAAATTACAGTGTGAATGGCTGAAACTCAAGCATTGGCCAGGGATGCCGATTGTCTAGAAGAAGTAGTTCAGCTTTGCAAGTGCTCCAATTCCCCAAAGAGGTTTAATATGACACTTTGAAGTCTCCTAGGACTGTAACCATTGGATACATTCTTAAGAGTGTAACGTTGCCAGACGAGACTCATCAGCAGCAGAGCTCTCCTGTCTGTTCTTTTGCTGTGCTCCTTGCTCATCCTGGGACTGCTCATGTCTTCCGGCATCTTTTTTCTGTTTCTGCTGCAGTGACACCTCTGGCCACTAGGGTGCACAGACAGCCAACTGCTCTGGATTTATAGAGAAAGATTGTCTCCACCTGCTACTGTAATCTGCCAATCCAGAGTCACCTGCAGCTATTTAAACCAGCTGTGCCTGCCATTTCCTTGCCTGAGCATTGTTGAAGTCTAGCAATCCAAGCAAAGGTGTCCGTCTGCCGTTTCTGCTGTATTCCCACATATCTTGACCTGTGCCTATTCTTCAGTTTACACCTTCTGCCTGACCCTTGCTTGTCCCACCTGCCTCTTCTATTGCTGACTTGAGTTGCCTGACATGCCTCTGAGGACACCTGCTCTGACCTTTTGCCTGTCTGACTACAATACAGTCTCATCCCTGGTACTTTGCTGACTCTCCTGCTGACGACCTAGCTTGCTGACCATGCATACTCGGCCTGTTCCCTGTTTTGCACCGACTCTGTCTAGTTCTTGGGGGGCAGCTGCTGCTCACACCAGGACCACACGTGTGGAGCGACCTGGTGCCTTCTAGCCGGAGAAGTCCAGCTTCTGCATCCTGGAGCAGGATAAAGAGTGAAGACTTACTTAGAGGGCACTCCTTGGTGTGTCCCAAAGCCAAATCGGTTGCGTAGCACAGTGGGTCTAAACTCGCTGTCTTTTACAAAAAGACTAACAAGTGTCATACCAAACCACTCTGGGGAATTAAAGCACTTACAAAGCCAATTTCTTTTTCCAGACAAAACAAATCACTAAACCTAGGAGACCTCCAAGTGTAATACTGGAACTCTCCAGGGAATCAGAGTACTTGCAAAGCCAAACTACTTTAGACTAAACAAATTTCTGGCTGATACTTAAGGGGGTTATCCGGTACTTTGGATATAGATCTGCCCTTATAGAAAACACTCCTGCAGCTTCTCTGGGTTCCCCCCTGACCTCTGCTGCTGTCACCGTCAAGATGAACGTATCTTGGCAGTAACAGCCCGCTCAGCCAATGGTCATGGTGACGCCCCATCTCAGTCAGTGATTCGCTGAGCAGGCTGTCACTGCCAACAAGAATTTATCATGGAAGAGACGGTAGCTGCAGTCAGCAGGGGGACACTGCAGGAGAACATTGGGGGAGGGTGGACAGGTAAGGATAAGGGGGGAGATTTATTAAACTGGTGTAAAGTAGAATTACCTTAGTTGCCCCTAGCAACCAATCAGATTCCACCTTTCATTTTTCAAAGAGTCTGTGAGGAATGAAAAGTGGAATCTGATTGGTTGCTAGGGGCAACTAAGACAATTCTACTTTACACCAGTTTAATAAATCTCCCCCAAGATGTTTATTCTGATTTAGGACCCAGTAACATATATTAACATAACATAACGTAACGTAAAATTTCTTTTTCATGGAAGTCAGAACCCAATAGAGAAATTTTCAAAGTCAATGAGTACATCAAAAGTCTATACCAGAAGAAATTTTAGCAGTATTATAAATGTTGTACTATCAGGACTTGTGGAAGTAATAGGCTGGCCAACCAAATAGCTCCTGAGTCCTTATTTACATAACATGATAGAATATATGCTACGATTTCTCATGAATTGGGTGAATGGGTGAATTCACAACAAGCAGGAAATAATTTGCTGAACAAGCATTTGCAGAATTTACCAAAATGTTCACTTGATCCTGCATCTCTCCTCAGGCTGCCCAGGCACATGAATATCATTTGAATGCCATTTACAATCCAAGAGATTAAAGGGATTTAAGATTATATGACTGTTTATATACAGCGTTCTAAATGTAAATTCATGGGCAAGAGAGAGATCCAATAACAATCAAGTTTATACACTTGACCGGCAGAAACATCAGCAGACACGGGCAGCACTTTGTATACAGCACACTTGCATATTACAGCAGAATATGTCTGGATTGTACTGAATGATTTGTAGCCCCCACAGATTGCATGGAATTAGTGCAATGCACTTGTACTGAACAAGTGTCATTTGGATAATATTAGCATTGGCAAATATTACATATGCAATGTCCTAGCAGTATTTCCAAAAGACAGAGCAAAGCCTGCATTACCAGAGAGGATTAGATACTTACGTCGAGTTCACATGCTGTGGATAAGATCTGCACTCTAATCCTCTATGCTTTCACATGCAGATTTTGCAGTTGATTTCACCCACACGGTACAAGAAATTAAATCCATGGCCTTTCTGCAGAAATATCTGCAGCATCTTCCTTTCCAGACATATTTTATTTAACCCCTTCAGGACATAGCCTATTTAGGTGGGAATATCTCATAGCTGTATTAGGCCTTATGTAAAATTTTGTTGGTATCATTTAGGGTAAATAAAACCAAATGATTATTATTTAATTGGAGAAGAATAAAAACAAAACACACACACACACAGCAATTCCAACATGTCTTTTTCCATTTTGAATTCTGCACTGTGTATTACATATAACATTATACCATTATTGTTTATCCATTCCGAACAGGAACATAGCCATGGAAGACCTGGCTGCTTCAATAGAAACCCATGAGTTTTTCACTCTGTTTAATTAGAGGCGGCAGCTGCTACTGACAGTACCATCTAAGGAGTTAAATGGCCAGAATCAGAGTTATCTCTGATCCTAAAATTACTGCAGGATGTTGGCAGTGTTTTGCAGCAGGTACCTGCTGCTGATGGCACAGAGCTACCGTCCATTGGATGTAATTTGTGGGTGGGCACCAGCAAAAAAAACAACAAAATGTTACAAAACGGCCGCCTTTTCCCAAAGTGAAAACATACAATAATATCTGGCACTTTAAGGTATGAAGAATATCTGGAGAGTAAAGTTTGTTACAGCTATGGCCAACATTAGGCCTGTAGAATGGAGGGATAAGGAAATCCAAGTATTTTTGTTATTTGACGGACAGAAAAGAGCCTTTGCAAGCAAAGGCAAGGTCCACTTTAAATTGCTATGCAACACAAGCATCATGATCATATAAATAGCACACATTGGCTTCTGTATTTTTTTTCTTCACAGAAAGCTGACTTCATACACTGAAGGTTACCCATTATTTCATGTAATACTGAATGATGGTTAACTCTTGACTATGAAAATAACACCAAATCCTCTGGATAGATTAATAGATGTGCATACAGAAAGAACAAAATAATCTGGCCTTAAAATAAACAATGTAAAGCAGGGGTGTCAAACTCAAATACACAGTGGGCCAAAATTAAAAAATTGGACAAAGTCGTGGGCCAACCTTAATATTTAATGAAAATTGCACGTGGCGTTCCTGGCACTGCCTATCCTAAAGTAATTGTCCCCACGTGGTAGTTACACATTATATCCCTCAAGCAGTAGGTAATCCCATAATTGTGCCCCATGTAGTAGCCCCCCTCCCAATAGTTCCTCACATACTAGCCAGGCCTACTATTAGAGCCCCACAAAGAAGCCAGCCCTCCCAATAGTGCCCCATATAGTAGCCAGCACACCAAATAGTGCCCAATATAGTAGCCAGCCCCCCGATAGCATCCCATATAGTAGCCAGCCCCCAATAGTGTCTCATATAGTATCCCCCCTCCCAATAGTGTCTTACATAGTAGCCAGCCCTTCCAATAGTGCCCAATATCCCCAGTAGCCAACCCTCCTAATAGTGTCTTATATAGTAGCCAGCCCTCCAAATAGTCTCTTATATAGTAGCCAGCCCTCCCAATAGTGTCTTACATAGTAGCCAGTCCTTCCAATAGTGCCCAATATAGTAGCCAGCCCTCCTAATAGAGTATTATATAGCAGCCAGCCCTCCAAATAGTCTCTTACTGTATATAGTAGCCAGTCCTCCCAATAGTGTCTTACATAGTAGCCAGCCCTTCCAATAGTGCCCAATATAGTAGCCAGCCCTCAAAATAGTCTCTTATATAGTAGCCAGTCCTTCCAATAGTGTCTTACATAGTAGCCAGCCCTTCCAATAGTGCCCAATATAGCAGCCAGCCCTCCTATTAGTGTCTTATATAGTAGCCAGCCTTACAAATAGTCTCTTATATAGTAACCAAACCTTCCAATAGTGTCTTATGTAGAAGCCAGTCCCTAAAATAGTCTCTTATGTAGAAGCCAATCCCTAAAATAGTCTCTTATATAGTAGCCAGTCCTCCCCAATAGTGTCTTATATAAAAGCCAGTCCCTAAAATAGTCTCTTATATAGTAGCCTGCGGCCTATGAGACGATAATATAGGCTGCCTGAGCGGCCATCCGGACCACCCATATTATAATCTGCTGCAAAGTCAGGAGGGCCAGATTTAACACAGCAATGGAAAAGTGTGGCTGGCCAAAAATAATGCCACTGCGGGCCAGATTTGGCCCGCGGGCCAGGGTTTGACATGACAGATGTAGAAGGACTATTGTGCTTCAATTACTTCCCAAATAAAAATTGCAACCACAAACTTTTTCTTTGTAACAATGCGCTCTATTGAAGTCTATGGTGCCTATATGTCTGTATGACCATGAGTGCATACTGAAAACGTCCGCTATTGTGTACAGGCCTAAAAATAATGAACATGCACATTATTGTTTTACATGTTTTTGCAAAATAACGCTCTTTTATTTTTATCCATCCACACATTATTTTCACTCAAAACTATGGTCATATTTTTGTTTTATTTTACGACGTGTGAACACAGCCTCAGAGTCATTAAAGGTGGTATTCCCATCTCACAAAGTAATAGCACATTACTAAAACGTGGTGTTAAACTATTTTGTTAACTAATTATTTATGGCTGTGTTCCCACATGCAACGCAATGAAAATGCAATGTGAATGCATCATTTAATTGCAATAATTGATCATTTGATCAATTGATCATGTGATGCATTATTTCATTGTCTTTTTGCATCACTTCATTATAGTAAGGCTGGGTGCACACCACGTTTTTGCAATCCGTTTTTTGCAAAAAAACTGATCAAAAAAAGGGATGCATGTGTGTGCATCCGTTTTGATCTGTTTTTCCATTGAATTCCATAAAAAAAAAAAAACGGATCAGTTTTTTTTTTAATGTACAGAAAAACACAGTCAACCTCATTTTTGTGTCCGTTAAAAAAACTGATCCGTTTTGATCTGCTTTTTAATGGAATTCAATGGAAAAACGGATCAAAACGAATGCACACACGCATCCGTTTTTTTTTTGTAAGAAAGGGATGAAAAAAAAAGGATTTCAAAGACGTAGTGTGAACCCATCCTAATACACCATATAATTGCTGTCAAGCCGTCCTTCACTGCGTTAAAGGACAAGTGCCATGAAAAACTTTTTCCCAGTAATTGAAGCACATTACAAAGTTATATAACTCTGTAATGTGCTTCAATCACCTATCTGCCTCCCTTCCCTGTCTTTTCCCCCCTCCCCCCCACCAGGAAGTGTCCTGACTCACACAGACCTGATGACTGGTCACCGTCACCAAGCTCTTCTCTCAGCTCCTTCTCCTGTTACACCAGCCTCCCCCCTCACCTGCCTTGTCAGGTGACAGCTTGCTCACCTCCAATTGGCTGAACAACTGCAAGCCATCACTTGTCACATCTCACTTGCTTATCTTCTTAGGCAGTTCCCCCCTCCCCTCATACCCTCTCTCCTGCTGCCGTGGACTCAGTGAAGGAGTCATGTCACTAGAGAAGATAAGCTGAGCAAGCAGAGTCACCTGACAAGGAGGGGGAGAGGGAGGCTGGTGTAACAGGACCTAGAGCAGCCCTCCTGCTGATGACTCATCCTCACAACAAGGAGCTGCCTGGCGACGGTGACGACAGTAATCAGGTCTGTGTGAGATAGGACACTTCCTGGTGGGGGGTGGAGGGGGGAAACGACAGGGAAGGGAGGCAGATAGGTGATTGAAGCATATTACACAGTTATATAACTTTGTAATGTGCTTCAATTACTGGGAAAAAGTTTTTCATGGCACTTGTCCTTTAATACAATGAAACTCCAACATGTGTGAACAGGGTGAAAGGGGTTATTTAGGATTAGAAAAAACACAGGCATATTCCTGACCCCAGGTTGTGGGTTTGATTGCACTTAAGCTCCATTCACTTCAATGGACCTGAGCTAAAAACCACATCCAAACTGGAGGCAAGAGTCATACAGTTTCTGGAAGAATATGGATACGTTTTTATTAACAGGAAAATGCATCAGCCATTAACACATGAAGAAAAACATGCACCATTTAAAAAAATGTATTTTGGCTGAACTTGAAGTGACTGCAGTTACCAGAGTTTTATACTCCAGAAAGTAAGGTCATAAAAAGTGTCACAGCTAAACAGAGAGGCACTAAGTGTGCAGTCTTGTTTATTCATCTGGGAGTCTTTCGTTCTCCCTAAACTGTTTTGCTAGGCAGCACCCAAAATGTTTGGATCTATGCCTAGCAACAAGCCTGGTAATAAAGATGCCGAGGTCCTAATGGACACACACTGATGAAACACTATGACGTTTGCATTCCTTTTTGCAGCCAATAAGTTCCATTACTTCAGTGTTTTTTCCTGAACAAACCAGTTACACTGTAGGCAACAATGTACAATGACAGTTTGCGGTTTACAGTCTATGGCTAGGTTCACATTATTTAATAATGATGGAGGTCTTTCATAATAACAGCTGTCATTGCGCAAATGATGTCCGTTATTTTGAATTACCAATGATATTTGCGTAATAATGGCCGCTATTGCTAAAGACTGCAGTCATTTTTTATGTAGTGAGAGCTTACCCTATGGCTATGATAACACAATGGGGGACATTCACTGCTGTTACACCCCTGGTGTACGCCAGGGGGAAGGTGCAGATTCAACCCTTCTGGTGTACGCCTGCCGTTTCCCCTGCTTGCCCGATGGAAGAGCCGGGAGTGGGGGGTTGGGTGTTGCGGCAAGGCAGAAAGGTATGGCCTCCTCTCGTATATGATTTACCATGATTTATGCATGCTCACTGGCGGGGCCTAATTTAAGGCCGGCATACTCAACCTTGTATACGCCGGTCTTCATAAATGCCTCCCAATGTCTTTTTTGGCCATTTCATGGACGTTGTTTTGGTTGGCCATCATTTTAGAGACAAAATGATGGTTTTTATGCAAGGGTCAACAAAGCCTATTAAGGTATTGTACAACAAAAAACTGAAATACATATGAATTTAACAACAAATCAGTGTCAATACATAGGGTATTAGCCCTATTAAAATTTGTGAGCAAATCAGATGTTCACACACGTCGGAGCTTCATTGTGTCAACGCAATGGGTTACGGCTGGACGGCAATAAAATGATTAATCACTGCAATGAAGTGATGCAGTAACACAATGAAATGATGCAACACTGCAATGGAATTGCGTTACTGCATGTGTGAACACAGACTTATTGAAACACAAGAATAACAAGCCATGCTTAACTGAGATATACCTAATGACCGGTGTCATGCTGTCTGAACCATACCCTCTGCTAGCCTTGAGTGACGCATCTCTCTCAATGTGTGTATAGGAAGAGAAGCATCACTTCAGCAGCAGAAGTAGAGCAGGTAGACTATGTTATAGGTATGGTGGTACGCCAAATCTTTCTAATTATTTGATTACGTCAGGAGAATAAAGAGGAGGACACTTTCAGGTCATGCATGTTTTAAGAAAGACAGTGTCAACTATGACACAGTTAAAGAGAATTCTGAAGTGTTACAGTGGCCTTACATGAACCCCTGTAGTTATGACATCATTGCTCTTTCCAGCGATACCTCTGGATTGATCAAATGTAATATAAAGAGATTTAGCAGTGTGCCAGTTTAGTGCATGCAGTCCTTGACCATAAGGTAGCTGTCTTTAAATAAGGCTGGACCTACACACAGCAAAGAGTAGTAAATTATGCTAAATCGAACATTTGCTGTGTCCCCATGCAAACGCTGCATAAATATGAACACACAATGCCTGGTAAAGCATTCAAATAATAGTGATAATAAAGATAAGATTGATAATATATACATGGACATAAGGCCTCCAAAACAGTGACAATAACTGAATTACCAATCCAAGAGTAAATGCCATAAGAGCACCTTGATTAAATAAAAAAATTTACTTGAGATGTGCTGTCCCTAGGTGGAAGTCTATCTATGTTGTGCTCTAGTGGACGGAGCGGGAGGAAAGCTGTCAGTGCTGTGCAGGAAAATTTAAATACTCATTTCCATTCTGCAAACTACTCCATACAGCCACCAATACCATATCTCACAGATGATGGCTAATAAGCTTCAAACTGTTGTATTAAAATGGGTATAGTCATCTGAGTATTTTATCCTCTATCCACAGGACAGGGGATAATATGCCAATCCCTTTTCTGTCACAGTGGTCTGACCTCCCACTGATCATGAGAACTGGGACAATAGTCAGTGGAAGTATGGTCAGTGAGTGTCCTATTCATTCTTTATCAGACTGCTGAATATTTCTAAACACTCAACTAAAATGTTCAGAAGCCCCATAAAGAATGCGTGGAGCGCTGACTGTGCATGCTTGGTGTCCTCCCTTCATTCCTGAGGGCAATTTTTCCTTGTTCTCCGGATTGATGGGGGTTCAAGCAGATGGACCTCACTGATCAGCACGTTATCCCATATTCTGTGGACAAAGCATGACATTCTCAGACGTTTTCTCTTTATTGTTGTAATGAATGGCTCTGTAGTTATAATGGCACAATTTCTATCCTCTATCCTATAATGTGAGTCTTTTTTAGGATATTTGATAGAGGCAAGTTATGTAAATATGTTTTATTCAAGATACTGATGTGTATGGTGAATTCACTAGTGAATTCGGCTGGGTAAAAGGGGGCAAGAACTAATTTAAGACCGATGTATGAGTACGCCAGTCTTGATAAATCCCCCCCCTAAGATCTGTTACATATCAAAAAGTAACACATTATCAAGGTATTAAATATATGTGCATAGATGGAAAAGCATAAGTGCATTGGATATGGTCATCCATAAAGTATAAGGCAATGTTCACACTATTTATAACACTGGCTGTTCTGTGACCCAGCCTGGTCACAGAACAGCTGCTGCTACTGAATATCATCCCAGAGGGTACTGCAGTACCGCCCGGATGATCTTCAATTCTGCTGAATTCAGATGCGGGCGCACCCATGTGCAGCTGCATCCAAATTCACCACTGCACACAATGTGTAACGTGTAATTGCAATAATTTTCTGGGAGGAATACTTCATTTTCCGGATAAAATTCAGGGGTGCGCACACTTTTGGCCATGACTGTATAACCATTATACGCCCGTTTGAAAAGTTTATATGGAGACAGACAGTTTTTGTGTGTTTGGCTAGTCTTAAAACTAGTTATTGACCTATGCAGTCCCTGCACCCTGGCGAAGCTTGAACGGTTTGGCAAAGAATAGAGAAAGACTGCAGTGCCCAGATGTACAAGGCAGACCTGCCCACTCAACTATAAATGTACGTCTAAAAAAGTATACATATATATTATTCTAAAATCAGCAATGCATATGTTAGGAAAATTGGTATGTGTTCAGGAGAAGCTTACTAAAACCCAAGGGATCTCATAAGGCTGACACAATACACAAATCAGAATATTGCTCCGTAAACCAGTAATGTGACTACTCAGCATTAACCAGCAGCAGACTATAGCTGACAGTAACAAATGCGGCCCAATCATGTGTGTGATGATTGATCTCAACAGTACAGTGAAAAACCAACAAAGTCATGGACAAGGAACACTACATTGGAAAAGGTGCTGAAATCGTACTGGGTAAAATAGCATAGAAATCAGCCCCATACAGAAGACAGTATCAGTCTGAGCCATGCATGTCGCCATTATCTCCATACTTGAAGAGACAAATATCAAAATAGTTTTTAACTCTAAAAATAGAGACCTTACCATTGTCCATATACATCAACAACGATCATTATATTCTTCTCATTCAATCAATTGAATCCATTTTTTTTTCTAACCCCAGTACAAAGAGCAGGTTGCCAAACAATCCCATCAATACAGATAATTACATAGTTTAAACTTCTCTCCAGATGTCCAAATGTATCCTTTAACAGCGGGGTAGTTAATCATTGTCTTTGCGTGAATATTATCGCTTACCAATAATAAAGCAGACTATTTATCTCGACCTAATATGCCAGTTTCCAGATGAACCGAATACTGAATGTGTGTGCCATTTTAGCTGCTTTAAAGTAAATTGACCAGAAAAATAATATTTGTTGCCAATCTAGACCTCTTATTTTATTGTAGTATTATTGTAGTAAGAAAAACTACAATATATTTGGAACATCTATTATAGCGCTAATGTTTAATATCTAAATGAAGTAATCTGAGAAAATATTCATTTTGGCCACATTATTTTTTTCTCAGGAACAATCACAGCAAGCAGAGAGCAGCAGGAGGGGCCAAGGGGAGCTGCAAAAGGGGCGGCCCCGAACAATGTTTAGATTGTCCTCTTTGCCTGTTAATTATCCCCGCTGAGCGCGTTAACAGGCAGAGAGTGATGACTACACACGGGCGGGGAGCCGGCCCGACTCTGCCTGCCGCACACCGGGGATTAAAACTTAACTTTCTCCCATATAAAGCTGCTACTGCAGCCACAGCCGGTATGTGCCGCAAGCTGCATAGCAGCTTTATACAGTGATGCAGGGAACCAAATCAGCCAAATTGGGCTGATTGGTTCCCTTTAAGTATTTTTAATTGAAGGGTGTGTGTTATGCTGCGTTTACATAAAGCGATAATTCGCCCAATCGAAAGATTAACGATTTCGAAGTAACAGTGTGTTTTTGAACACGATCAGCGTTTAGACGGAACGATATATTGTTTGGAAAATTCGTTATTGCGATCATTTTAAGACTGCTTAAGCCCATCTCACACATAGGGTAAATCGGTGAAAGACTGTGTTACACAAAGTGATCTACGAATTTTTAGCAAACGACCAACGACGATTTGAGAACATGTTGAAAGATCAAAATGAACGATTTCTCGCTTGTCACTTGATCGTTCCCTGTGTTTACACGAACCGATTATCGCTCAAATGCGATGACCAATAAATGTTCTGTGTAAACGCAGCATTTGGCATACACACCCCCTAGCTGTAGAAATCATGTACTATTTATTCCCATTATGAAAATTAAGTTCATGCCCACATAATTAATTAGGACAATCAGAACAACCCAAGGTATTTACAGTGATGGCAGTAACATCTTATTTTTTGTGTTATCAATAGGTCCTCTTTAAATAGGTTAGCCCAAGATTGGCTAGTTGGCAACATTTGATCTTGAGAGAACCTTTTTAATATTTATTTATTAAAGTTGTAATTCCAGCTGCCCTCTCACTTGCTGGTTTAGGGATGGGGGTGGCAATGGTTGCGAAGACAGGACCCAGTGATACTGAGCTGAATCAGCTCTGCATCACTGTGTCTCCCACCGGGATTACACATGCCTCCAGGAACCTGTCTTATGCAATGAGATGGATTAAGCAGCAAGCAGATCAGAAAGGAGATAGCTCTGTACACAGTATGGTGGCCAAAGTTCATTACTGCAGCTCGGATTCCACTGAGGTGAATGAGAACTGAGCTGAAGTAACCCAATGTACAGAGCTATCAGCTCCTTGCTGTGTTTCACTGTCAGCACATCACAAAAAGATTAAAAGCATATATACATGGCAGGTTAGACACACGTTGGACCCATGACACATAATATTGTATATACTATATGAAATGTTAAAGGGGTTGTCAAGCGAAAATCTTTTTTTTTTCTTTTTCAAATCAACTGGTGTCAGAAAGTTATATAGATTTATAATTTACTTCTATTAACCCTTAGGGGACACAGCCAGTTTTCATTTTTGCGTTTTCGTTTTTCCCTCCTCGTGTATATAAGGCCATAGCGCCTGCATTTTTCCACCTAGAGACCCAAGTGAGCCCTTATTTTTTGCGCAACTAATTGTACTTTGCTATGGCAGATGTAATTTTTGCCTAAAATGTGCCGGGAAACCAGAAAAAAATTCAAAGTGTGGTGAAATTGAAAAAAAAAACGCATTTCTTTTATTTGGGGGAAATGTGTTTTTACGCCATTCACCCTGGGGTAAAACTGACTTGTTATGCATGTTCCTCAAGTTGTTACGATTAAAACGATATGTAACATGTATAACTTATATTGTATCTGATGGCCTGTAAAAAATTCAAACCGTTGTTAACAAATATACGTCACTTAAAATGGCTCCATTCCCAGGCTTATAGCGCTTTTATCCTTTGGTCTATGGGTCTGTGTGAGGTGTCATTTTTTGCGCCATGATGTGATCTTTCTATCGGTACCTTGATTGCGCATATATGACTTTTTGATCGCTTTTTATTACAATTATTCTGGATTTGATGCGACAGAAATTGCGCAATTTTGCACTTTGGGATTTTTTTGCGCTGACGCCGTTTACCGTGTGAGATCAGGAATGTGATTAATTAATAGTTTGGGCAATTACGTACGCGGCGATAGCAAACATGTTTGTTTATTAATTAATTAATTTATTTTTATTTATAAAATGGGGAAAGGGGGGTGATTCAGACTTTTATTAGGGGAGGGGGTTTTGTGTTATTAAAAATAAATTTTTCTTTACTTTACACATATACTAGAAGCCCCCCTGGGGGACTTCTAGTATATGTACTCTGATCTCTCATAGAGATCCATGCAGTATAGTTATACTGCATGAATCCATGAGATCGGTGTTCTATTACTTTTGGCTGCTGCAGCCAAAAGCAATAGAATGCCGAGCCGGGATCAGCACCATTACGGAGCAGACCCCGGCCCGGGATGGATGCAGGGATCGCCCCCCCGCAATCACGCGGCAGGGGGGCGATCCCCCCACTAGACCACCAGGTATGAATAAAAGCAAGTCTTTAGAAGCAGCTGTCAACTTTGACAGCTGCTTCTAAGTACTTAATTAGCGGGCACGGCGATCGGACCATGCCCGCTAATAGCCGCGAGCCCGGGCTACACGCGGCACCCGGGATCGCGGCAGTTCAGAGGGTGGTCGCCGCGCGACCCCCCTCTGAACTCCCATAGCGGCACGAGGACGTTCAATAACGTCCTGGTGCAGCTATGGGTTAAAAAATCTCAAGTTTTCCTATACTTATCAGCTGCTGTACGTCCTGCAGGAAATGTTTTATTTTCAGTCTGACACAGTGCTCTCTGCTGACAACTCTGGCCCAGACAGGAACTCTGTCTCGGTTTTTCTATGAATCCCCATAGAAAACCTCTCCTGCCCTGGACAGTTCCTGTTTCAGCAGAGAGCACTGTGTCAGACTGAAAATAAAACAACATTCCCTGCATGACATACAGTAGCTAATAACTATGGGAAGACTTGAGATTTTTTAATAGAAGTAAATTACAAATTTATAGAACTTTCTGAAACCAGTTGATTTGAAAGAAAAATATTTTCGCTGGACAACCCCTTTAAACAACAGGATGTATATTAGAATGGAGTTATGAGTTGTTTAATCTCCTAGACATTTACAAAGGGACAAAAAAACATTTTTTAATTTCATGAAAAACCCAGAGCCCCTCAATTCTTTAGACCTTTGTGCTTTGAGTCTATCCATTTTTGGGAAATATTTTTTGTTGTTGTATTTACATAAAAAACAGAGGGGACTACTATAGCAATTTAACAGGCAAAGACCACTTTGTCACAAAGAGTATGACATGTACCATAATTGCTGCTTTTTCCTAGGTGGAAACAAGAGAAACAAGAGAAGAGCCCAAGGTTCTATCTGATCTATAAATTTAATCACTCAGCTCCAAAGGCCCAAAGTAGCCATACATGGCCATATACTATGCACAGAAATGGTTATTGGGCTTGACATTTCAGGCATGCTTCTAATCTATCATGGCACCAAAGTGAGGAGACATATTAAAACAATATACAGTATAGAGCATTATGTAATAAAAATGTCCCTCTAAGCACCTATCAATAATTACTTTTCTATGTACCAAAATTTACCCCTCCATTATAAATCTGAGAAATCTCAGGAATCTGTAGTTCTTTTATCCAGATGTTGAAAATTACAGAGCTACTGTTTTTTACTTGGCCTTCCTGAATTTTCAAGAATAAGAGGGTTAAAGAATAAGAGGTCTCAGATACATTCTTTAAATTATTTACCTGATAATCCTCAAAAATTCTAGATATTTTTGCTTAAATATATTGTTTATTTAAGCATAACAATTATGTGCCGCACGTGTGTACGGTGACGGAGATACAATAAACAACGCACTTGATTCCACCTTGCCGGGAGCTGGACTCGTTTCTTTTCCGTAACAATTATGTATAACTTCACCTATTGAGACTTGGTTGGCGTCGGCACGTAGATCCCTAACTGTAGATCCTGCTGCACTGCTCCCACCATCTGCTCCATTTTCTAGATCTGCAATTCGGCTCGCCCCATGCAGGGGACGGACCCAGCACCCACAATTCCCCGATATCCCCTCTCCTCTGTGACGCAGCCAGACTTGATTCTGATGGTGGCGAGTCACCCAGGGAAGGAGACAACTGAGCCCACCCCCAGTGCAAAGAGTGGGAACAATTGCAGATCTGGCACGAACCAGGTTGCATATATATATATATAAAAATAAAAAATTTAGTTAGCGAAATGGTACATTCGCTTTAAGGGCAACTAAACCTAAATAGAAAAAATTTAACTAATATCAAGGAACAACTAACCTAATGGCTGTAACACAGCTAACAAGTATTCTGAGTGAATATTGATTCTGTTAATTTTGAGTTGTTGTAGAGGAATCCTTGAGGAATTAGAGGTAAGGATGGTAGAAGAATAATTGAACTGAAAGGTGCAGAATAAACTACTCCCACTGCAGGAATGATGCAGGAGATTTGCCTTTTCTGGAGGGAATTCATGAGCTCTTTCCTTATTGCATATACAGTTCAGCTGTAGGCTATTTGGTTCAATGCAATTTTATTAAAACCACGGAGGGTAATTTATCAGGGCAGTTTTCTGTAAAAAAAAGTCAGGGATTGCTGCACAAGCCCCATTTTGCTCAAAAACTTGCAACTTGCATTCAAATTTTCTTGTGTAAGCATTGCTGAATTCTCCCCTACTATTTCTATTTATAATTACATTTACTCTTGGTTCCAGGTTTGGTGGCTGTGTATGAAGAAGCCATGGAGCATGGTCTAGTCCAGTTTTACTCTTAGGCTACGTTCCCACTAAGGGAATATAGCGGGGAAAGACAACAGTCCTGTGATATTGACGGCTGCAAATAATTATCATGATCATATATCATCATACGAGATGGCTGTCTTTCCTCGCTATGTTTCCGTAGTGGGAACATAGCCTTGAAAAGAATGTTTACCTTTTTATTGTATATACCTAACACTTTGTGCTGATTCATTTATTAAGGCACCATTCACGTGTCCATTACGCTTTATGCTGCTAAAATACATCAAGATACAGGCAAAAATTTAAGTCAACATTTACCATGGTGTACTTGCAGTGGGCCCATTGAGTCTATGGGATGAAATGCAGTCTATTGGTCACTACGTTGGCTCCATTTCCTGAATGTATGGTTTTTTTTGCGGGACTCACACTAACTCCGCCAGACATGAGAATGGACTGCTAAAATATCCAATGATGTGGATCCAAAGGAGTCAAATTCTATAGGGGCTGTAATGGCCCTGATTGTCTAACTAAAACAAATAACTATTTAAAAACTTAACAGGATAGCAAAAAAATACATACTCTAAAAAGATACTCTCCTTGGACTAGCAAGATGTAAAATCTATGAAGATATCCACAAATTGGACACATCTAGGAAAAAAAAAGACACGGGGAATAGTATGCAGAGTGCTCTGCCGCTGAAGTCCATTATGGATTCCTTCTGACTACTGCTTCAGTGACCTGTCAGTATTGATTTAGTGTTTACAGCCAAGATGACAACATCATCAATTATAATTTAGAATCCAGTAAAAATACATGTCTGCTTTGTGCACTTAATTGATTGTATAATTTTGTTATAATCCGCTGAAGCAACCAAATGAAAATGTTCATAAATGTGTTTATAATAACACTTCATATCTCTTGTGGTCTCTCTACAACTTCCTATAGTGAAGCGCTTAACATCAATCTTCTCCAATCACGTACTGGCAAATACAGACAAATTAAACCAATTTCCAGTTTTGCTGTCTAGCAATGGTTTAACCAAACTATCACAAGAACATGGGCTTGAGTTGTAAGTGCCACCATCTCCATCTGCTACTTTTTTCCTTGGATTTATTACATATGCCTCTATATTCTTTACATACTGGAGACTGAGCACCACAGCTGTTTGTACTGCACCTGCTTGGGTCTAAATGTCAGGCCACACAACCAATCATTAGCTGAGATGGAACACTACTATGTTTAATGTTTTACCCAGAATACCCTCGGAAGATAAAAATATTCAAACAAGATCATCTATGTAGTTGTGATTTGACATACTGAATATGCACATTATTTTTGACTTTTTATTTTTCCTGAAATACAATATACAGTGGTACCTTGGTTTAAGAGTAACTTGAATTAAGAGCGTTTTGCAAGTAGAGCTCACAGTTTTTCAAAATTGTGACTTGGTTTAAGAGCATTGCTTTGATTTAAGAGCTCCCTGTATTGGGTGGGAGGGGGGAGTATGGGAGGGGCATGGTCTGCATAGCGGGGTCTACAGCACTGTACTCTGACCCAGGAGGACTCTCTCACCTTCCAAATCATAGCAGATCCACTTCAGACTGGGGCTTACATCAGAGGACAGGACTGTGGAGGTAATTCTAGCCTGTTGTACTACGTTACTGCATTATGGCGATCTGCAGTTCCATTCCGTATCTACAAACTGCTGCAGTTTTTCAGGTTTATGCCCTTACTATACATTATACACCACATGCTGATTGCCATACTGTACAGTAACTTATATGATATATCCAGCTGTTTCTAAATGTTTGTTTCATTTGCTTTACCTGTTATTCAGAATAAAAAAATATTATTTTTGGGGTGTGGAACCAATTGTCTGCATTTACATGATTTCTTATGGGAAAATGTGCTTTGGTTTAAGAGTGGATTTGTATTACAAGCACAGTCCCGGAACGAATTATGCTCGTAATCCAAGGCACTACTGTATAGTGTAAGATTGTGAGACTATCATATACAGTGGTACCTTGGATTATGAGCATAATTCATTCCAGAAATGTGCTTGTAATACAAATCACTATGTTCACACAACATAATTCTTCAGTAAAGAATGCAATGGAATCAGGGTCCGTTCTTTACTGCAGGGGCAACGTTGCATTGAAGTCAATGCAGTGCCATCCACTGTGTTCACACAGCGTTATGTTAACACCCATTTTAAAATAATGTACCTGCCTATTACTACCGGATGTCTGGAAATAATAGCTGTTCACACAACGTAATGTGCGGCAGCGGGTGCACATTACATTGAAGTGAATGGCTAATTGATTTGTGGGCACACCAGACGGTGGCCGCAACTTAATGTTAAAAAAAAAACGTTCCTGCAGCTGATACAGAAGTATTGACTGCAGGAATGTCCTAAACGCAGCCTGCCGGCCGGCAGCTTTACATCGTCTGTTGTTATGCAACGGACGCTGTTAAACATACTGTGAACATGGCCAAACACAGAGGATTCACTCCACAACCCAAAAATATCACTGTATTCCAGTACAGTTTATCCTTTTTGTATATGCACAGTACACACTAGCAGAATTGCAAGGGTAAAATCGTTTAGGATGTTATCAGGCAGCTAACACTGGGCATAAAATACAGGGCAGAGACAGCTTTACATACACTTGTATGGCTGCACTCTTAAGGATGACTGATTCCACCTTTCCACATGCACCCAATAATAGCCAAGTGCATCCCAGCCCCTTCCAATTCTTCAAAGGGGTTTCACAACAACATCCTTTCACCCTGAATGCATAGTGGTTCAGATAACTGTTTATTAAGGGTGCTGCAGGGGTTAATAATCTCATTAGCCCTGGTGCATTCCATCCCTCCACCCCCCACCAAATCCTTTCTAGGGCTGCTAAAGTAAAACATACCCCCCCCCCCCTTTTGTCATCTAGGTCAATGTTACATTACATAACGGTGCTTCAGGGGTTAAAGGGAACCAATCAGCATGATTGTGCTGATATGGTTCCCACCTGCACAGTATAGATCTACTACGCAGCTACCCGAGGCACCAGCCGCGTCTGCAGCTGGAGTTTTACATGAGGAAAAAGTTTTATTCCAGCCTGCAAGTCTGGGAGAGGGGTGTAAATTCGTCATCTGGGCGAAGACCCTCTGTGACAGACAGCTTTGACTAGTCATGGACAATTTCCCGCCCAGATGACTAAAATAAAATAAATAAAATAAAATACTTTTTCCCCCAATGTAACGGTACCACTGTAGACGCAGCTGGTAACCTCGGGGAGCAGCACAGTAGATCTATACTGTGCATCTTGGAACCATATCAGCACAATCATGCTTATTGGTTGCCTTTAATAACCTTGCGGGCTCTCTGCCTCTGCTCCACGCTGCTGTAGATAGTCACACCCCTTCACCACGTGCCACAGCTGGAGGCAGGGACACACAAGAAGGGGGCAGACCCAACAGAACATGAAGATGATGGGATTCGCCAGGTAGATGTCACACAAGGGCGCTGGCTTGCCACACTTACATGCAATCACAGACTTAGTAGCCTCCCCCTGGAACAATGTAACGACAATGGGGCTGTGCAACGTCTGCTGTAAGAGCTGTGAGAGCCAGGCAGTGACTCCCGGAGTCTGACTGAATACAGCAGTGGCAACCAGTACATACAGGATTAGGATGTAGGCATAGGGGTATCTGCTCATATTGCAAGACTCTGCTAGTTTACCGAGTTACAAGTTGCACCGGCTTGCTCGTAATCCAAGATACCTCTGTATTATAAATCACTAGAGGCTGTGTAAAGTGTGTTGACATAAAAGAGTAGGGAGCAGCTGTTCACATTCATGCAGAACAAAATGTGGTCCCTTGATAGTGTTAGTCATGGTGGCACGGAATGATTTTGGAGACGATTATGTCCTTTCATAATGCAGCTTGTACTTACTTTCATTAGCCTTTGAGCAACATGCAGACAGAAACGCTTAAAGTGAGTAACATGCTGTATTGTATTGTTTCGCATTCCGCTGTAGTGTACATAAACTTGCATCAAGTACAGACGCCGGATGATCCCAGTTGGTGTCTTTAGAATCTAAAATGAGAAAATCCTTCTCATTAGAATAAATTATTAAAACTGCCACCAATACCAACAATCTATTTACCATTCAGAAAACAAAAGACTGGCAAAAGTCATCCTCTAGTTGTCCTCATGTGCTCATGATAAGATTTAGAGACATATCTGACATAAAAGGGAATTTGGTTTTCCAAGGTTAGATGCCGAAAGCCACAGATATGTAACATTATTTTATTATAATAGACATCTCTGTGAGTGATTAGATGAAATGCCCCTCTTGTAGAAGGTGAGATGATTATTGTTAATATTTCATGGATAGGCAGGATCAATTCATTAGTAGCAATCACACCTTCTGTCAGGACTTTAACTATCCCATAAAGGGAACCCGTCAACATGAAAATGCTACCTAAGCTTTCAGCATCATGTCATAGAGCAGAAGGAGTTGAGCGAATTGATATATATCTTTATGGGAAAAGTTTTAGTATACATTTTAATTTATTAATTAAAATCTCTGATGTTTCCATGCTAAAGAGTCCTGTCCCTTCAGTGACACTGTCCACTGGACTCCTTAACACAGAATTGTATAGCATGTATTTATCATATTTAGGCTGCGTTCACACCACGTATATTTCAGTCAGTATATTTCAGTCAGTATTGCAACCAAAACCAGGAGTGGATTAAAAACACAGAAAGGCTCTGTTCACACAATGTTGAAATTGAGTGGATGGCCGCTATATAACAGTAAATAACTGCCATTATTTCAATATAACAGCCGTTGTTCTAAAATAACAGCAAATATTTGCCATTAAATGGCGGCCATCCACTCAATTGCAACATTGTGTGAACAAATCCTTTCTGTGTTTTCAATCCACTCCTGGTTTTGGTTGCAATACTGACTGAAATATACTGACTAAAATATACGTAGTGTGAACGCAGCCTTAAAGTGTACACGTCGCTTAAAAAAACTTTTAACATGTCATAGCGACATGCAGAGATTACCCCCAATCACTAGAGAAAAGGGGCAGAAGCACTTAGCAATGTGCACTCCACCCCTTCATCTCCGCTCTTACTAGTAGAGTATCAGAGGACAGAATTATAATGAAGCCTATGGAACCAAATATTCAGTATATCAGCCTGGTAAAACGATATTGGACAAGTAAACTCTATAATATTCATTGAACACTGAACAAACCCACCAGTTCCATATATTTTAGTGACCAAACAAAAAATAGCAAAGCAGGTTAGATGTCAACAAAAAAAGAGACCTTGCATACAAAAACAAAACAAAAAACACTTGTGTGTGGTTCCCCCTGGTTTCTCTACATTCTTCCACCACCATTTTTGCTCATCTTGAACTCTTCCTTTAGTCATTCAGGGTATAAACCCACACACCGTATACGCAGCAAATACGCAGCAGATGTGATGGTGAAGATTTGATGCTGTGTTCAGTTATTTAGATCTAATCTGCTGCGTATTTGCTGCGTATTTACTGCGTATTTGCTGCGTATCGCAGTAGTAAATACGCTGCATATACGGTGTGTGGGTTTGTACCCTCAATTCATTTTTGTTTAAACTTGTAATTGATTTTAAAGGGGTAAGCCCACAAAAATTATTGTGTGTACTTCCCAGTTATTGATTAAAAAAATCTGTTTCTGTTATAAAATATCTTACACTGATATCAGTGGTAGCGCCCCCTGCTGTTCCATATAGAAATACAGTGTATTTCTGGGTCCACCTTCTGGTGGACCAACAAGTTCCATTCCTGGCCTCCTCACCAGGTACACTGATACATTTATACTTCCCGCACTTTGATAAACCTGCATATGTGAAGAGAAAGAAAATAGTACTACATAAAAATTCATAGAAATATGTATCTCTCTAGGGTTATGTTCACACAACGTCAAAAAAAGAGAAAAGGGGTCTGCCTTTTCTATTTAAAAAGATGTCCGTTACTGCTGCGATTTACCTGACTGCAATGTATTGAAGTCAATAGAATGACGGGTGTCCAATGCACACAGAGTATAAAATGATGGACGTTATCTGTGTGGACATCAAAATGATCATGTCAATTATTTTCGGACGTCTTTCGCAGACAGCGGATGTTGTTTTTTAGTTGTTCACACACAGTTTTTCTTTTTTCACCATCTTTTCACTTTTTTACCATCCTTTCACCTTTTTTACTATTAAATTCAATGGACTTTTCAATTAAAGACACATTCAAAGGGCAATTAGTCCATCAGAACTAGAATAATGTACCAACAGCTGTTGTTTTACTGACAGGCAGCCTATCCTCAAAATAACGGACAAGAAAAAACGTTATAGGAACATAGCCTTAAAGAGAAAATGGATCTTTTTGTAGTACCAGTTTTCTCTCTCTCTTTACATATACAGGCCTAAGAAGTGTATATATATGAAGAACAAATAATACATAAAAAGTAAAAAATGGTGGGAACAATGCAGAAGAAAATTCAGGGAAATTCTAAGATTTCTGGGGCTGTATGTAAGGAAATATTTTCTGTGCTGGTCATTGGAGGGAGACCGCAGAACAGAGCTGTGGTAACTAGTAAGTTACCAAGGGCCGGAAATACAGCTGCTTTCTTGTCATATGGTCACACTGGTGGCCACACACAGAAAGTAATGAGACCAGAGCTGCAGAGAGGCAAAGAAATCGGCTAAAAAATGAAAATGAAGTAGTAGATGAAATGGTTTACATCCCTTGATGAAGGTTTGAAAAAAAAAACCTCTGCTTGCAATTTATCCTTCCTTTTCTTTTATGATCCTTAAAATATGAAAAAGGTGTAAAAATACCTGTCACCATGTCACATTTTTCTAAAAGAAGCGTATCATGTAACTGCTTATTCGGAGCTGCTCCCAGTCTTTCACACTGTCCTTTTCATACATATCTATTATGCAAGTCCAGTCAAGTACATGAATAGGCTTGCAGAGCTCTTTTCAACCTTTGGTAAACTGGTGCCAGTCTGTCAAGCCTACAAGACCCCTCTGACAATCAGCTCTTTAAGAGGCCAGGAGGGTCACACGTTTAAATAAACAGCATTTTGTCTCCCTTTAAGCCACAGGCATACATTACACTTGTACGGTCATTGACGGAAGGGTGGAAAACATTAATAATCATATCCCTGACACAAAGCGGAAAATGTACTTGTCTATTTTTATACAAACACTCACCTTGCAATCCAATTAGATATGCTGACTAGATTGTAAGCCCCAAAATGCTGTCTGGGCTTTGTCTGTGAGCCATGTCTCTTGGGACCTATAATGGTAAAAGGAGTAAAAATATCAGAAGCTGTAGAATTTCTCTGGGACCTCTTCAATTCGCATTGTTGGCTGGAAAGATTTGAGTGATTTTATTGCCTTGATCTGTGTAAATGCATGTGAGATGCAGCGTCACTAATATCATGGGAAGGGGGGCATTGTATCCTGCATGTACTGTTCCCTCTAGCAAGGTGACTACCACATTACGCGCAAACCTAAGCACAGAGATGGGGTCAAATTGTTGTCTCATGACCCCCAGCAATTGTAAGTGCATATTTCTATCAAAAAAAATTATCATGTAAAAAAGGCAAAAATAACTCTGGTCCATGGTCGAGAGGTGGTTGGAAACATTAAGAATAGAAAAGCATAGAGTGCTAATATTAAATAATGGATTCCTTTTACATTTGTATTTATGAATGATACTGTGGATGTACAGAAGTAGGGAATAGTGAATGCTATTTGTCATTGCCCAGCCTTCTGTTCACTCTCAGGGTCAAATTCAATGTGAAACAAACAAATGCCAAGAACATTAGTATGTCATATCATCTAAGTGCAAAATAATTTCTTACCTTTCCCAAGGCAGGAAAAATACAGCAAGATATATTACAACATGCCATGGAAGGCCTCATTTATATGTTCTGGATTTCATACGCATTTGGGTAATAAATTCTACATGATATCATACAAGAATCCACATACTATGCATGTGAATATGGTTTGTATATTCCTGTTCACATGCTACAAACAATTTCTGCATGGATTTAAAGGGAATCTGTCAGGTTCCTACCAGGTACAGCTGCAGACAGGTGGGCACTTCAGCTTCCAAGGAAAATGTTACAGACCGATAGCTCTGGCACTTCACCTTCTGATCAAAAATGCAATTTTATAGCTTTGCAAATGGCCATCAGCAGACAAAAGCATCATTTGTTGTATCTTCCTACCATCTATATACCTGAGTCTGCAGCTCTGTACCTGGCACGAACCTGACAGATTCCCTTTAAGAAACAAAATGAACATGCTGAAAATTAGCCCAAACCCCACAGTACATGATACAAATGGATTTGAATTTATGCCATGGATACAGTAGTAAAATTCACAATACCCAAACCTAATTGCACTCACTTTCCCCTTATTGCACTCACTTTTACACGGATAAGATTTGGCTGGATCGGTAGAATGACAAAATCTCTTCACTACTGTGTAATAATTCAACTCTTATAGAAAGTTTAGAATATTAACTGTAGATAACAAAGTTAACAGTGCAATATGTGGTTCCTGTGTGTTCTAAAATTGTTAAAGATGATTCCTGTGTGGTTACTGCCTTGCCACCAGCCCAAGTTAAGGCCCTATTCCACTGAACTTTTTCGAACGATTATCGTTCATAAAATCGCTCAAACGACCGCTCGTTAACAATATTCGTTCTGTGGAATAGCTGTAAACGAGCGAACGACAACAGCGAAATCGTCGTTGAGTTGTTCACTATTTTTTTTCAACATATCGAAAAATAATTGTTGGTCTTTCAACAATAATTCGCTAATCTTTTCGTTGAATAAAAAATCTTTCAGTCGTTCTTGAAATGTCTACCTACATTTCCCCACGTTTTAAACGACCATGTAACGATGTAACGACCGCAAAAAAATCGTTACACTACAGATATAGTTCACCTTTCCAGACGTATTATGTGTTATCGTTTGCTTAAAAAAATCGTTAAGTGCTCATTAGCTCGTTAACGAGCGGTCGTTGGAGCGAGTCTATGAACGATAATCGTTCCGTGAAATAGGGCTATTAGTGTAGAGAGTGTCTTTGATTGAGGTAATAGTCATAGATTTTTTTTTTTTATTATTAAGGGTATAACAAAGTTTTCCAGATTTGTGCACATTTACTTACAGGAGTTTATTTGTTTATAAAATGTATTTTAGTAGCCAAATTACTCATATAATTGTGAGAAAAAGACCAGTGTTACCATTGTACTACAGTAAATTATTACAATTGGACATTTATGAAAAAGTTGTAGTCAAAGATAGAGTCTGAAAAAATAGATGAGTCGGAGACAGAACTTTGGGTTACCAACTCCACAGACCTGCTTCTTACAGACTGTCCTAATCATGGATTATAATTCAAATACGGACATACAGGAAGACAGGGCAGGAGACTCCATTGAGAAACAGAGGGGCTAAGGAGAATCTATAAAAAAAATATAGGGAGAACTAAATATATGTCAGTGGTTTTATTTTAGATAAACTTCTAAGCCTTAAAAATATACCATGCATTATAGTTTCCATGGACATTACCCAATCCCTGCAATGAAAAAATGTCCATGTTTTACATCTTTAATGATCTGTTATGGACTACAAAAGGAACACCAACAGAAGAGCATGTGCTCCAGCCAAACTTTACTCTGTGACAAAGCATTTCCACAAATGTATTTTTTATTACCTTACATTATTGCATTTGCTGTGCTGGTAAAAGACAAATCCAATTGATGCTCACTTAAGTGCCACATTTACCCATTAGACTCCAGTATGAAAAGGTTACTGCAATAGATGGAGAGTTTACCGGAAAGCAGGTTAAAATGGGCCATTTCTCAAGGGACACTTTGGCAGCTTCAAATTTCATGCAAAAGGATTCACTATAGCATAAAGAACATGGACTATTAACAATGTATGTAGACCTAAAGAAAGTTAGGGCTGTAAACCAGGGGCTCCTTAGATTACACACCTTGGTGTGGTCCTAGGCAGCACCTCTGCAGGACAGAGGATCCACTGCTCACATATTCAAGAGTACAATTATGCACTTCTATCTTTCTGGCCTAATTGGATTACCTCCATTCACATTTACCAGTAGGGATTTCAATAATTTAGCATCTCATTCCCTACATTCCCTTTTTATGGGAGAAAAGCAAACCCAGGTGGGACTAATATCCCTTTGTGCAAAGGAACATGCATTGTGGTCTTTGGTTTTTCTATCTAATAATAAGGCTAGGTGATGTGATTTTACTTGCCTTCACCGTGACCTGTGGGACTACACCTATGTATACAGGTCTCTGAATTAGTAGATGATCAGAACGTGATAAGAGTGAGACAGAAAGATGGTCTGGAAGGAAGAAAGGAATGTGAACTCTCGCTCACAATGATAATTTCCAGTAACTCTGACGCATAAGTTTGCAATACATGGCGCTTGAGCAAAACCGCCCTATATTTTGTCTATAAAAGTTAACACAGCTCAATAAAGGGGGCGTTTTCCCCAACCTATGTTACTGATACGTATATCAGCTGTCTGTATCTGTGATTTTAAAGCAGAACTGCAGCTGCTAACTCTCAATTAGGAACCATCCTATACTGGGGAGTGTCTGGCTTCATAAAGTCAGACAAAACAAAAGTTAAACTTATCACTATAAAATGCACCTTGAGAAATAGTGGATTGTCAGCAGTTGTCACATTAAAGCGAATGTACCAATTCACTTACCTATTATTTTTATTTATTTATTACAATATGTGCTTGGCGCCGGCGCAGAGATCCCAGTGCCGCGGTCCACTTTTCAAAAATGCTGCCCAGTGACGCAATCAGTGCGGGTTTCTTCATTTTCACTTTGGCCTGTTCTATGCAGTGTAATGTTATGCCCTCCCCTCGGTGACGCACCTCCATTAGAATAAAGACTGGCTGTGTCACAGAGGGGGGGAGAAATCGTTACATTTGGGGCGCTGGGTCCACCTTCACTGCATAGAGTAGATTTGTGGGCACTTGCATTTATGAAAAACAGATGCAAACACACACGCTAGGTATATATATATATATATATATATATACCTAAAGGTATACATATGAACTGTAAATAGTTATACTGCACTGTAAATACTTATACTATGCGAAACTATGTAGTGGGACGAAGTGCACATGAAGAAACCAACACCAATCGTGGGAACTGGGTGGCGATGTGCCAGCACCAACCAAATGTGTAAAAAAAAAAAAGAGTGTAAGTGAATTGGTACATTGGCTGTAAGGTGATATCTACATCACTGTATTGTGGTGTTGTGGATTTGCAATGGGAAAATTTTGCAATCAGAATAATCCAGAGTTATTAAACAGTAGACTCGCAACATATATTACCACATGCTTATTAAACTTATTGACCAAATCTCATTGGTTCCCATGAAAAATATGTCAGGAAGATAATGTAGAATGAAATATATAAAACAGAGAGCACAGAAAGTAAAGCAGGATATAGCTAACCTAGCAGACCTTATATACATTTACAGCAAAATACACTGACGGAAACAAGAGCTTCTGTAAAAGCACTCACTTTTGGTGGCTTATGTCAGGTTAACAGCTTCCAGGCATCTCTGCTGAATATACTCTCAGGAGACGGGGGATTGACACCCATCCAGCTATTGTTATGAAGACTGTCTGCCCTGCAAAATGAATGAAAACAAGGAGAAGTGAACCAGATGCTGCTGCTGCTGCTGTGATACACTGAATTACACATTCATTAAGAACGTGTGAAAAGTAAAAATAGAATAACCGTGCTCGCACCCACAACTGAAAATAGCACATGACTGCGATAGACCTGTATCAGAATGCAGATCACTAACACAGGTATATAGCATACAGCGATTGCCTACTACAAACCAATCAGAGAACAAGCACTAAAATACTGCAACAAAGTATACAGAATGTTTACAGAATATCTGTAAATATACAGATATTCATCACCAATACTAATAAGAGACATTTCATAATAACAAACACACCAGTGGATTCATCCAAACTCCCAGTGAATTAGAGGAAAATCTAAAGGTTACTACAGGTCAACATTGAGTTACAAAACCAAAAACTTTAAATAAGAACCCAGGAACTGTACTAAAAAATAATGATTATCCAATCATAAATCACATCACTAACTATAAGGTAATACTCCAGACAAAAACACCTTGACATTTGGCACTTCCCAAGTCATGGAGTACTTTATTTAGGCATAACACACAAATAGTTGCTCATACATAGTGATGAGTGAATTTACAGTAACAACAAAGCAAAGTGCTTCATCGGGATAGGTCGGCAGCTTGTCAGACTGTGAGCTTTGAAGTCTGTGTTGTTCTGTGCCGCTCCTCTCTGGGTGCTGGTTAAGGCTGGGTTCACACTTCGTATATTTCAGTCAGTATTGTGGTCCTCATATTGCAACCAAAACCAGGAGTGGATTAAAAACACAGAAAGGATCTGTTCACACAATGTTGAAATTGAGTGGATGGCCGTCATTTAATGGCAAATATTTGCTGTTATTTTAAAACAACGGCTGTTATATTGAAATAATGGCCGTTATTTACTGTTATATGACGGCCATCCACTCAATTTCAACCTTGTGTGGAAAGAGCCTTTCTGTGCTTTCAATCCACTCCTGGTTTTGGTTGCAATATGAGGACCAAAATACTGACTGAAATATACGTAGTGTGAACCCAGCCTAAAGCTGGATCCAGTCCTGGGAAACTGGGAGTGGTTTTCCAGGACTTGATCCAGCTTTTCCCGGCACCCAGAGCGGAGTGGCACAGAAAGACACAGACTTCAAAGCTCCCAGTCCGACAAGCTGCCGACCTATCCCGATGAAGCACTTTGCTTTGTTCCTACTGTTCGCTCATCCATACTTATACACATAAAATAAAAAAAACAGATTTGTTTTGAACGTGTTACTTGTTTGGTGATTGTGTTTTTTTTTTTGAGAACCTAAACTATGGATATAGCAGGTCTAAAGCTATTTGCAGACAGTAAGGTGGTGGATTTCATGCAAACAATCCACAGCATTTCTGCATGTAATTGCAGTGCCAAATTTGCATATAATTATGCAGATTTTTTTGAGGATTTGCCTTTGCAGAAACAGATGCAGATTTTGCTGCCCTGCATATTTTAGAGTAGCCCTTGAAGATCTCAGATTTGTGGGCACTTGCATTTATGAAAAACAGATGCAAACATACACGCTAGGTATATATATACCTAAAGGTATACATATGACCTGTAAATAGTTATACTGCACTGTAAATACTTATACTATGCGAAACCATCCAATAGATGCAGTTACAGATTTTCTGCAGATCCAACGCTGTGCACTTTTACTTCCCGACTGAAATCAATAGGGAGAAATGAACATAAAGCATTTTTTATGCAGATTTTATTCATTTTTTTATGCAGCATGTGAAACAAATTTTTCTGCAGGTTTTCCACAGTAGTCTAACAATCAAGTTTCCTGTCATTTAAAAGGCAACCTACATTATTGGCCACCAATTTAACCCATAGCAGTCCTAACATTTTGTATGCAGACAATGCAGAACATTCCCCAAACACATAACAGCATATGTTCCACATTACAATACACTATGCACAAAAAGTTAGGATGAACCTAAAATGCACTCTAACCTTTACAGGTGAACTTAATGTAACCTTCTCTAAGCTTCTGAATGCACACATCCAACTGTTTAATGTTTCAGTACTTGCACAACTGCAAGGAGTTTTTAGGTGATGGTGTTACAATGTAGGAAGGAGTGCCTAGGCAATACAGAATTGCCCTACACTTTGTGAATGGTACAGTGACAAGGCCATGCTACATGAATAACATTAAACTAGTCATTGTGCCTCTGCGTGAACCACACACCCGCCTAATTTCACGTTCATGGGTGACAATGCTCCAGCTCATTGAGGTCGCATCATTAGGAAACAGCTGCTGGAGAATTGGGGACCTCAAATTGAGTGGCCTGCACTTTCCTCAGACCTGACCTGGGGCCGCTCTTCAAGAAAAGTGGGATGCCATGCCTCAGCAGACAGTAAATAGACTCGTGAACAGCATGAGATGTCGCAGTCAAGCTTGATGGTCAAGGGCACAAGTTATTGCTGCATTGACATTTTTTTGTTGGGGTATACCCACCACTGTTGGCTTTTAGTCTACTTAATAGTTTGAGATGAGGAAATCACCATTGCATGCTTCTTTAAATACCCTACTTTCATAACATAATATCACTATAGTGTGAACATTTTAAGAATTCCATAAATTTCACCTGCAAGTTAAATATCCCTAACTTTTTGTGAGTAGTGTATAGTCTCATCATGGTTGTCTGCAACCGGCTTGGCTACGATGAGGGCTCGTTGCAAAATGTCTGATCTAATGTCAAGTAAATGAGCACAAAATAAAATTCTGGACAATCCAAATTCCCGGAGTAATAGATTAAAATAGTCTTATAAATTGAATTTATTAATAATGTAGGCTGTAATCAATATCCATTAGGATGGAATCTATTAATTCACTGGGACACAGATAGTTCCAATGATTAAATGACTTCTTGCTTAAAGGCTGTGCAGCCTCCGCTGATCAAAGTAAAATGTATTCTACACTCTGTTATATTTCTGTATTATAAAAAAAAAACACAGGCATTGCCTCTAATTTTAGCTTTTATTAAATGAAATAAAAAAATCAGTCCCACATGCAAGGTAAAATTACAAAACAAAAGCAACCAAGAATCGTGATGAATCCTAAGTATTGTTATTATGGAATAAAGTTCTCTACTTTACTAAAAACAGCCAAATGTCAACCAATCATCTCCAGCACTTAAATGAGTCATTTGTGATCCCACAAACAGGCAGTGCTATATGAAAAAACTATCTGCTGTTATGTGTTCCCTGCAGGCTGTTTCTTCCATTGAGAGAAAGGTCAGAACACGCCTTGCTGGGACGCACGTTTACTTTCACAATGTTGCCGTCATTTATTCGAGAGAAATTAACAGCGGAAGCAATAAGCAATGAAGTACAATTAGTTATTCTGCTCATTCCTCTGCTATACACTGATATCCACTCTATTCATCACTTCACCAGAACGGTGGAAGACAACTATAAAAACCTACTTCAATTAATTGCATTTGTTTAAAAATTTACACCTTTTAACAAAAGTGATCACTCACTAAGGTGAAGTCACATGTAACTTCGATAATAATTGGAACATTTTTGCAAAAAACTTTATTATTTTCTTCTGTATATTATTTTATTCATTTATAATGTAAAGGCCATAAAATGTTTGTAAAGCTGCCCACAGCTAGTATATTGCAGTGGTGGCCCCACTGGCCTACTTAGGGTCTATTCACACGTCAGTATATTTTTCACTCCGCTAATTTGAATCCGCTATTTTTTATTAGCAGTCAGCAAATTTCCATCCGTATTGAATCCGTATTACATAACATCCATATTTATATGGTGACCTGCAAAAATGAAAAAGTGTGGTTAACCCCTTAAGGTCAAAGCCAATTTTCATTTTTGCGCTTTTGCTTTTTCCACTTTATGTTTAAAAGTCCATAGCGCTTGCATTTTTTCACATAGAGACACTTGTATGAGCGCTTTTTTTTTGCGAAACCAATTGTACTTTGTAATGACAGGCATTATTTTTCCATAAAATATGCTGCAAAACCGGGAAAAAAATCATTTGCGCTGTCAAATTGAAAAAAAAAAAACTAATTTGTTTTGATTTCGGGGAGTTTTGCATTAACGCCATTCGCCCTATGGTAAAACTGACTTGTTATGCATGTTCCTCAAGTTGTTACGATTACAATGATATGTAACATGTATAACTTTTAAATTATGTAATGGCTTCTAAAAAATTCAAACCATTGTTAACAAATATATGTTCCTTAAAATCGCTCCATTCCCAGGCTTATAGTGCTTTTATCCCTTGGTCTATGGGGCTGTGTCAGGTGTCATCTTTTGCGCCATGATGTGTACTTTCTATCGGTACCTTGATTGCACAAATACGACTTTTTGATCACTTTTTATTACATTTTTTTCTGGAATTGATGCAACCAAAAATGTGCAATTTTGCACTTTGGAATTTTTTTGCGCTGACGCCGTTTACCGCGCGAGATCAGGAATGTGATTAATTAATAGTTCGGGCGATTACGTGCGCGGCGATACCAAATATGTTTATTTATTTGTTTATTTATTAATTTATATTTATAGGTTTGTAGGTTTGACAGCTGCATTGAAGTGCTTAATTAGCCGGCGCGGCAACGGGACCTGTATCGGCTAAGCTGACCCCATGACAATTTTGCTCTGGTTGCCCTCTGCAACATTCTGCCCGAAGCGCAATCACCTCCCCACCCACTTAATTTCCGCAGCCAAGCTGTTAATACCTTTACACTGGCACTCCCAAGAGGCCCCTACTCCCTCGGAATGGCTCTCTAAGTGCGACCAACTGGCTAGAATGGAGGAGTTACTCAGTTGGGATAGAGGCTCCCATGAGAAATACCTAAAGGAGTGGCAGCCCTGGCTCAGCTACCGCCACATACTGTAAGAAGTGGACACAATATGCAGGTTGGGCCAAAGCATACACATTGTCACTGATGTACTGTCAGCTGTAGAAGGAGTAGATTTTCTTCTTGCTTTTGTCCTTTTATCACCCAATGCATTGCTGTTTTTATGCGAGTTGAGGATAATGTCTCACGTGGTCTACCAATATGTTTCCCGGTTATGATGTTTGTTAAAATGTTCTATGTTACATCCCTAGTTGTCCATCATGGCCTGCCGTTGAGGGCCTTAAGTTGCATCTTAAAATTGGTCTCTTGGTCTGCAACAAGGTAGCTGGTAAGTGTAACTTTAACACCCACAAGCTGGGACCCTTGGTCTTTTAGCTTTTTTCTTTCCATATTGCATCCCAGTTTCATCCCTTCCCCAGGTAAGCACCCAACACAAACCTCAGGCAATACAGCTTAATATCTGAAAGAGAGATAAAACAAATGATACCTGCCTCTTAGTTGATGGCCGTTTGCAACGAAAAAAAAACAAAACAAAACATGTTTTCCTTTCAAGTTCAAGTGTTGTCAAGCTGCTGCAGCATGCATGCATCGCTCCTATTCATGAGTGATATACAGGGCTCAGTGCTGGAAGCCTAGCAATGGTGGGAAAGGAGGAGGTATGCAGGCTGCAGGTAATCATTGCCTCTTTGACATGAGCTTGGAAGAAAAACACCTTATGGGTGCCTTCACAAGTACAGTATCGCAGCGGATTTTACGCTGCAAGTTCATCGCAATGAACTGCGATAATGCGATAACTGCGAACTGCGATAATGATTACTATGTAACTCAATGGCAATGTATTTATGCAGCAGCGTATTATGTACATTTATTTGTACCATGCGGATTTTGTGCAGATATAGTGCACGCACACACACACACAACCTGCTGCAGCCATAGCGCGCACACACCCTGCTGATACCATAGCATACACACAGGCACGCAGCCTGCTGCTGCCATAGTGCGTGCGCACACATACAGAGCCTGCTGCAGCCATAGCACACACACAGCCTGCTGCAGCCAAAGCACATGCACACAAAGCCTGCTGCAGCTACAACATACACACACAGTCTGCTGCAGCCATAGCACACAGACACAGCCTGCTGCAGCCATAGCGCGCGCGCACACACACACAGCCTGCTGCAGCCATAGCACGCACACACACACAGCCTGCTGCAGCCATAGCACACAGACACAGCCTGCTGCAGCCATAGCACACACACACAGCCAGCTGCAGCCAAAGCCAGTGCCACTGATATATGAAGGAAATGCTTCACCCTTTTTAAAACTAAATGTAAGAAAATGTTTTTCTGGTTCTTATAAAAAAAGATCCTTAGATTGATAGAACATAAAAGATATCAATGAGGAACATTTATAAAATTCATATGAGAATTCAAATATAAAATTTAAAAAGATTTTTTTAAAGCTGGAGTAGGAGTCGGTATATCTTTTTCAACTCTGACTTCAACTCCAGCGAAAAATTGCTGCGACACTGACTCCGACTCGTTTAATAAATGGAGGCATTTTAAAATATATTACAAAGTTTCTAGTTTAGAAGTCCGATGTACTCCTCTACCTGCCCTCCTTACACTGACTGGCGGCCTGTTCTGTATGTAGATAAAGCACTAAGCTGTCAATCATTGCTGGAGAGGTTGGGGAGGAGTTTTACTCTGAATATACTGTACTCAGAGTCATAACTATGTATCCAGCGAATACTCTTATCTCTTCTATTAACCAAACAGCAAAATAGTTTTTGTGCCATTTTGGCTAATACAAGAGCAAGACCTGCCCCGTTATATTAGTCTTTTTAGCTCTTGATCATCAGTCATGAGTTTAATAATACACTTCATCTAAGGTGTATGGTATAGTAAGCTCGTCATTACATCAGGTACTTTCTTACAATCGGTTCTTGTAAAGCAGAGTCATTATTTCCATACAACTGTGAAATAAAAAAGATAAAAAAATAATTAAACTTCCTTCCTCCTACAAGATGAGCTATATATAAAGACGCCAACCCCTTTTGGCAAGTTGTTTGTGCTTCTGCATAGATAATATGCAATGGAAAATAGATGTGTAAAAAAGGACACAGAATGCTTACTGAGCCACATAACATGTAGACAATCTCAGATATGTCAATGGAACATCTTAGGAGCTAGATTCAGAGATTTTCTGGGTTACTGAATGGTAAATTGATGATAATAATCAAGTACAAAGAACTTACATGTAAGGAAGACAACATTCAGCTGAACGCCCATCAAAAGCATAGTAATTTGCACACATGTTGGAATACCAGTGGGTTTTACACATGGAATGCCTACCAAAATCTATATAATAAAAATGTCTGTCTGTCTGTGCGTCCGTCTTTCCTCTATAGACTTGTGAACATCTGAATCATTTAACCCCAAATTTGGACAGCAGATACACTGGGTGCTTGGGAAGGTTAGAGCGAGGGCGTGTCCTTCCCGAATGTACAGGAGAGGAGGGGGAGGGGGATGGGGAAGAGAGGGGGATGGGGAAAATAAAAAACACATCAGAATTTTGTGTATGAATTGATCAAGCCATACTGCCCCATGTACCTCATGCCGGTATCTGATACACATGGGTCCCTACACTAAGTCCACACCGTGCCAGTCAGTGGCCACCAACCCCGCAGGCGTGCACAGCCAGGGAACGGGGGCCATGGGACGGCCCTGCGACCCCCATGCCACAGGACCAGACCCAAAAACACAGCCTTCCCCGCCGGTGGTGCTGGCTGGGTTTTGGTGGGGCTTTTTGGGTATGGTCCTGTGACATTGGGGTTGCAGGGCCGTTCCATGGCCTCCCTTCCCTGCACGTGCACGCTTTGCGGGGTTGGCGGTCGCTGACCGACACGGTGTGGAGTTAGCGTAGGGACCCGTGTGGACCAGAGGACCTGCGCGGTGGTACACGGGGCAATATGGCTTGATCAATTCATATACAGACACTCTGGTGTTGATTTTTAATATAGGCCTAGCGGCATTAGTATCAGCCATAGATGGGATGTGCAGCCGTTCCATTCTCTCCAGTTCGTGTTACACATGAAGGAAAGTTGACATTAATAGAGCAATTTAAATGTGACTTTATTTTATTTTATATTTCAATTTATAATCACTATATATGGTGATGTATGTGAGTGATATAGTATTTTCCACTTTATAAGGTGCACATGTCCACTTTCACACTCTCTGTGACAGTACATTATGCCTACACATACTCAGCTCTACTGCATACACAATACACACACAGCTTTGCTGCATATTACACACCCAGCTCTGCTACATTAAAACACACACACACAGCACTGCTTCATACCCACAGATACACACAGATGGGACTCAAGCATGCTAGAGCTGCGTTTATCTCTAGAGGGGATGTGAGGAGGTATTACAGCTTGCAGAAATTCAGGAGTTTGGAAAAGCCAACTTTGACACTTTGCATGGGAGAATAAAAGCATTTTTTTCTATTATGAAAGCACAGATAGATATATGAAAGGTTCCTAGTGTCTCTCTGACCTCGCAGCTATATAGCAGTATCCTCAGATTGAAATGCTCTGCTTAGCTATAACAAGTATTCTATGCACATAAAATAAAAGTCTATGGGACTTCTGGAAATTCCGGACATCCCTTAGAATGCCACTATAATTCCAGACTTCTTGTTATAGCTGCGCTGAGAAGAGATGAAGGGGCACAGTGAATGGCAGGGGTCTCAGCACTGAATCTCCACAATACAAACTTCTGACATGTCACTATGAAATATCAGAAGTTTTTTTACAATGAGTGTTACACTTTGAGGCTGCAGTCCCAGATGCAGTACACAATGAGGCTATTTTCACACAATGTATTTTTTTAATTAATCACGGCCACTGTTGCAATTTGCAACAACGGCCATGATTAAATCAAAAGATAAATTACACTGAAAATGAAAGCGATCCCGGCATGAGTGTATACACACAGTATACGCTTCGGTCGTGATTGCAAGTGGCCGCACGGAAAACTGATATGTCAGTTTTGTGCGGCTGCTATTCATTGAGCAGTGGCCGCACATAACTGTCAGTTCACACAATGGAAAGTGCGGCTCTGTGCTATTTCAACAGAAATTAAGTTAATCCGGCTAGTACTGCAATACCGGCTGGGATGATCTTCACTGATACAGGCCGTTCTGTGACACGGCCGGGTCACAAAACATTCGGTGTCTCACGCTGTGCAAAGAATCTGTCATAAACAGATTTGTCGCAGATTTGACCAGTGGGCTAGTCTAGAAGCTGTAATGACAACTATAGGAGATGTCATCAAACTCTCCCTACAATAAACTGTCTACTTAGCACTTGGTTAGTCAACTTCATAGAAAAGGACAGCTATATTTATATTTTGTGAGGGCATTTTACTTCAGAAGGGCATGCTTGATGCCGGTATATAGTATGGTATTGGGTTTTGTTTTTGTTTTCTTTGTAGCAATAAGAGCAGTATTACTGGGGATTCACAGAACTCCGAGACTCATATATGATCAATAAAAACCAAGCTTCTATAGAGCAGTGGTCACTAGGGGAAGATATAATCAACAACCCAATATACACATTATTGTTATTGCTCTTTGTAATGCTTAAAATTAGGACTAGGCAATATTGGAAACATGATACAGATCATTCACTCTAAGTGGTAACAAGTAAGCAGACTGGACCACCAGAGGACAAAGCCCATGAAGTCTCAGACAGATGACAACTCCATGTTAGCAAGAGCTTATTAAAGTTTGAAAAATATGGAATATGTAAAGCTAAATTATTTCCTAGTCATATAGAAAATTATTTAACTTTATTAGGTAAGTGTTCAAAACAATGGAAACTGCAGTTCAGTGTTTCCAAACATAAAAATGTAAGGTAAGGCGGAATCCTCTTTCCGAGTATGATAGAGGCATTCTGTGGTAGCATAAATAAATCACCAGTGCAACCAGGCTCCGCTCCATAGGAATAAATAGAGCCGGGAGTTGTGTGCCGACCCGGGGCTCTATTCATAACAGACAGGGGTCCGATACAGGGGGGCTCAGAGGTCGGACCCCCGCGATTTCCAACTTTTCCCCAGAATACCCCTTTAAGGATCTAAATCTCTATAGTCTGGAGGAAAGAAGAGAAAGGGGGACATGATCAAAACCTTTAAATATGTTTAAGGACTGAATAAGGTTCAAGAAGGTAGTATTTTTAATACGGGGAAAAAACTTAACACAAGAACATGGGGGCACAATCTGAGGTTAGTTGGGGGAAAGGTGGGAAACACAAGAAATATTACTTTACTAAAAGAGTAGAATAGTAGTAGGTCTTTTGCTGCCAACAATCTTCTATGTTTAAAAAAACAGTTGCAGAAACAGGCTTGCAATTTGTTTTTTTTGCAAAGAATGGATGGAAAAAACAGATGCAACTGTGTGCATCCGTTTTTCCACTGACTTCTATTTAAAAAAAAAAAAAAAAAAAAAAAAAGGATCAAAACGGATCAGTTGTTTTTGACGGACACAAAAATGTGGTCGACCACGTTTTTGTGTCCGTAAAAAAAAAAACAGGATTTGTGTTTTTTATAATGGAAGTCAATGGAAAAACTGATGCAGTTGCATCCGGTTTTCATCCGTTTTTTTGCAAAAAACGGATTGCAAAAACATAGTGTTAACCCAGCCTTAACCTCTAAGGGACATATGCCTTACCCGTACGTCATATGTCCCCAAGAAATGTTCAGAGGGGGGCCGAGCAGCGACATCGCTCTGAACATGACAGCTGCATCTAACAGTGTTAAATGCAGCCCATCCCTGGTGTCTAGTGGCGGATTCCCCCCCCCCCCCTCGATGCGATCATGGAGGGGGGATCCCTTCAGCTTACCGGGCAGGGCCTCAGCGACGTAATGACACTGATCCCGGCTCGGTATTCTACTGTATTGGCCTGCAGCAGGCCAATACAATAGAGCACCGATCTCATGGATCGGTGCTGTGTTATACAGCTACACTGATCTCTATGAGAGAGGACTTCAAATTAAAGTGAAAGTAAAAGAAAAGAAGGGTTTCCATTAATAAAAAGCCCCCTCCCCTAATAAAAGTTTGAATTACCCCCCTTTTCCCATTTTATAAAAATAAATAAACAAACAAACATGTTTGGTATCGTCGCGTGCGTAATCGCCCGAACTACTAATTTATCACATTCCTAAACTATACGGCGTAAGCGCAAAGACACGCCAAAGTGCAAAAAATTCACATTTTTGGTCACATCAAATCCAGAAACATTGTAATGAAAAGCGATCAAAAAGTCGCATACAGTATACGCAATCAAGGGACAGATGGAAAGAACACATCATGGCGCAAAAAATGACACCACAATCAGCCCAATAGACCAAAGGATAAAAGCGTTATAAGCAGGGCTGTGGAGTCGGAGTCGGAGCTAGTTTTGGCTGGAGTCGGAGTTGGAGCTAGCTTTGGCTGGAGTCGGAGTCGGGAAAAAATGTACCGACTCTGACTCCAGCTGTGAAAAATCTTTAAAAAAATGTAGAATTGAATTTTGATATGAATTTTACAAGTTTTGCTCATGAATATATATTGTGAGCAACATTCTAATAGGACATAAGGGCGGTCAGGGAATATATCAGTAATAGAACACTGGCCCTATTACATAAGGGTGGTCATGAAAAAGTTGTTGTTCACTATTTGGCAGTTTGTTTCTGAGCTGGAAGAGTCCATTGTGTGGGGGGAGATCTGTGCTGTTCTCTTCCTGGATGCCTGATGACTGTGTATGAGCAGCAGTGTAATATAGAGGAGGAGAAGACATAAGTAGTGTAGCAGTAACCTCTGTCCTCAGCGTGGTGTTTTCTCTCTGTGAGAAGATTGTGTGATTTTCTTCAGTGTTCTATGGCTGCAGCTGTATGTGTGTGTGCACGTGCTATGGCTGCAGTAGGCTGTGTGTGTGCTATGACTGCAGCAGGCTGTGTGTGCTATGGCTGCAGTAGGATGTGTGTATGTGTGCTATGACTACAGCAGGCTATGTGTGTGTGCTATGGCTGCAGCAGGCTGTGTGTATGTGTGCTATGGCTGCAGAAAACTGTGTGTGTGTGTGTTCACACTATGGCTGCAGCAGGCTGTGTGTATGTGTGCTATGGACGCAGCAGGCTGTGTGTGTGGTGTGCGCTATGCCTGCAGCAGGCTGTGTGTGTGCTATGGCTGCAGCAGGCTGTGTGTGTGTGCTACGGCTGAAGCAGACTGTGTGTGTGTGTGCTATAGCTGCAGCAGGCTGTGTGTGTGTGTGTATGCTATGGCTGCAGCAGGCTGTGTTTGAGTGTGTGCGCGTGCTATTGCGTGCCCCCACAGTGACCTTCTATATTACTATGTGTGACATCTATATCACTATGTGTGACCCCTCTCTATATCACTATGTATGACCCCCTGTATATCACTATGGCTGACCTTTATATTACAGGTATCTGGCATTGTTAGCAGTGTTTCTTTAAGTATGGTGAATATTTAGTTAGAAACATAGAAGACTGTCAGCAGGAAAAGACCACCTGCTCCATCTAGTCTAGTTCTGAGTTGTTCAGGACATGGAGGCTGGAGACTGGCTGCATCCACTGCACACACAGGAGAAGCTTCCTTTGTATGTTTCAGAAGTTGCCCCAGTTTCATGTAATACATTAGGGAGAAGCTGTTGAGCCAGTGTGATAAATAACTCCCCTGGTATATGACCGGCCATTTATGAGGGAGCAGGAGTCGGAGTCGGTCCTGATAAAATTCAGGAGTCGGAGTCGGAGTTGGTCCTGATAAAATTCAGGAGTCGGAGTCGGAGCTGCGGCTTACCGACTCCACAGCCCTGGTTATAAGCCTGGGAATAGAGCAATTTTAGGGAACTTTTTTTGCTGTAGAAGGTTTTATTTTTTTAAAAGCCATCAAATAAAATAAAAGTTATACATGTTACATATAGTTTTAATTGTACCAACTTGAGGAACATGAATAACATGTCAGTTATACCCCCCAAAGAAAAAGAATTGCGTTTATTTTTCAATTTCCCAGCGCACATAATTTTTTTCTGGTTTCGCAGTGTACTTTATGCAAAAATTCAGCCTGTCATTGCAAAGTACAATTAGTGACGTAAAAAATAAGGGCTCATGTGGGTTTCTAGGTGAAAAAATGCAAGTGCTATGGCCTTTTAAACACAAGGAGGAAAAAGCGAAAATGCAAAAACGAAAATTGGCTCCATCCTTAAGAGGTTAAAGATGGCAGGTAGCTATAACCCCAAATTCACTTATCTTTACACAACTGTTCCTGGTACACAAAATGAATGCTGTTTTAACTGCATTGTTTGGGTATTTGTCCAGAATTAATCTATTTGTGCTCCGGGCTTGTTTGGATATGTGCTTGAAGGCCATGTGCCTATATGTTGCAGTGTTTTCAGTGCTCAAAAATAAGGGAGTAAATATAGATTTGTCCTGTCATAGGTTTGACTAATGACATTCTATGAGTCACAAGTTCATGAAGTCAACAAATCATGTCTGATCACTTGGGAGACCCATTACAATCTCTACTCGCTTGAATTATTCAGTCAGAGTATTGACAGTACTAGACACACCAAGGTTCAGGAAAAAGCCAATAGAAAGGCTCAATTGTCCCCATATACTTTCTGCCAAGTCCTGTCCATTTCAATTACAGCTTTTTAGGGTGGGAATTAGAGAACAAATACTAATTACATTGTTTGTCTACTTGGACCTATGGTACAAAGGTAAACTGTTATTCCCTATAGAGGGAAAAAGCTCAATAAAGAAAATGAAATCAATTTTTTTCTGCGCAGTCTTAGTTCATAATGTTGGTTACTCCCACACAACATGATATATTGGACCTCACATATGAAACTACCACAGCATTCCCTGAAAACAGAGCAGACTGTGTGAACAGGGCTTTACACCTCTAACAATCTTCACTCCTGCCATCAAAGTATTTAGAGGTTCAATAGGTTTTCTATGTGATGATTGTATGTTGTGAGCAACTTTCTAAAATACATTGGGTATCAAACCTACATGGAGTTAAAAGGTTGAATGTGACCAGAAAGTACTTTGAAGTGTTAAATTACATGCAGAGTATATTTATAACATACTGCTAACAGCTAACATGTTTCTGCAAAAATAGGACCTCCACCAAAAAGAAGCCTCAGGCTGGGTTTACACTATGTTTTTGCAATCCGTTTTTTGCAAAAAACGGATAGAAAAAAACCCAGATGCATGTGTGTGCATCCGTTTTGATCCGTTTTTCCATTGACTTCCAATGTAAAAAAAAAAAAAAAAAAAAAACGATCAAAACGGATCAATTTTTTTTTAGCGGACACAAAAATGAGGTTAACCACTTTTTCGTGTATGCTAAAAAAATGGATCCGTTTTTTTTTTTATATATATATATAATGGAAAAACGGATTAAAAAGGATGCACACACATGCATCCGTTTTTTCTATCCGTTTTTCGCAAAAAACGTAGTGTGAATCCAGCCTTACCCTCATATTTTAGGCTTTTTGAAATATAAGCCCTACTCCAAATATAAGCCTTAGTTACAGTATGTGAACCTAGCATGTACCACCAGGTACATCGCTTGGTGTTTTTTACACAAACAGACCTGCACGTTGTCTTTATTACACGGAACAATAATCTGCCGAATTGGCCTAATTAAACAGATTATCAGTCCGTGTAACAGGGTTTTAACTATTAATGGCTATGAGAGAATTCACCCATATACATAGATAGTGAGAGAGCAGTAGTAGTAAGTATGGGAGAGTGTCCTTTCGGTGATTGCGGACATAATAATTTGTTTGATGCATGAGCCAGTAGCTTTCCCAATTTAAATGGCAAACAGCTCCAGAAAGAGCCTAAATGAAGTAAGCCCTTAATCCTATCTCCTGGCCCCAGAAGTGGCTGCAGGTAGCCTGACTTTCATTACTTTTCAATAGACTAACAATATCCAATTGGGGGTAGGGGATGTACCTACTGAACCCCCACTGATAAACTAAATGAAGCATCACAATGTTCTACAACATGAGCATTCCCATCTTTTTTGAGCCAGGCACAGTGCTGTCCTATTGTTTGTGGTGCTGCTGGGTACTGCAGCTCAGTCCCAATAATATGAAAATTCCTTTAGTCATATGCGGGTGACTAATGTTGGGATGGTTATGATGTTACATAACCATTGTATGGTATGCAGTTCACATTAGAATAATAAATTAGATAAATAGGTGGTGTCCCACTAGATCCCAATGGGTGGGGTAAGTTTAAAGTGTATTTTAAGCCTTGTACAGTATCTACTAGTCAGCAGGACACTGGTGTATATGGAGTGCTGTAAAATAATATGGTACAATGAGCTCTAAACTCTGAATTTTCTAAGGCTTCATTCACATCCTTAAAATCTGTCTGCAATCTTGAATATTTTCATGTGCCTATTATATAATGACAAAGCAGATCATATTAAATATCTTTCACCAAGTAAAAAAAAAAAAAAATGATGCCATACACATATTACAATTCAGCCTCACAACCACCTTACCTCCATTGTAACTGATGTGTCATACCTAACACAGCCCATGGAGATGAGTGGCACTGTGCTTCTAGAACAAATACAAGCTCTTCTTTTCTAACCTAAGACAAACCATTTGCAATGTTGCTTCTGTTTTAAATGAATGCCATCCAGGCATAAGTTACGTCTTTGATCGGAGTTCAATAATGTATTGTGCATTTTCCTAGAGCTATACACACTAAAGTTCCTTGTGCAATCTTCTCAGCATGCCCATGCTTGTTTCCTGGAAATCATATTTCATATTAAACATAAAACCCCCTTGCAACATGCTATTACAGTATCTCAAATATCTGCCGTACAGTAAGAACCTGTATGATAATCAGGCGGACTGCAGCATTAAAGGGCCCATCACTTTTTCTTCCTTACAAATTTAACTCAGGTGAAACATGATAGTAGGATTGGTTGTCTGGGACTGGTTATCTATCATGTGATTGGCTCAAAAGTTGCATTTCACAAGGGGGATTACTATACCTGGGACTCCAAAAAATAGTTTGCATTGGATCACACCAAACAAAACAGACATGGGAAATGTGAGCTTTGGATAGGTATCACCATATTGGGGTTATAATCTACCTGCCACCCTGCCACAAATACTTTTTCATTATGGGAATGTGAAGTGATGAGTATTATGGCTTAAATTTCGTTCTTTTTTTATTGTATTAGTAATGCCACTTGGACTGTAGCCTTAAAATGTAAAAAAAAAAAAAAAAAATGCCAAAAAATGTTAAAAAGGAAAAACAAAACATCTGTTAGACTTTTTTTGTTTATAAAAACAGCTGATTTAAAGGAGAAGTCCGGCCATCTTCAAAAACGGGAAGCCGGCAGGGGCATGGGGTAATGTAATAACCAGTCCTAACCTACCTCCCACTGTGCCCACAATGAGTGCCAGGACCCCCACTGGAAAGCATTTTTCCCCCAAGTTATGATAATGTCACGACTCAGGGTAACAAGAGAAAGACTATGTCATGTAACACCCAGGCACACTATTTGAGGACAAAAAATCTAATTCCTTTATTAAATTATTAAAAAAAAAAAAAAAAAAACAGCCAAATTTAAAACACTAAAAACAGTACATCAAGGAGGGACCCAAACAATAAATAGGGTCCCTACAGCCAACAGTTGGCCTATAAATATATAGCCTTAATCAGCTCCATCTATACATCAAGGTGCAAAACACAAATGCATATCATATAGTGTAAATATACCCTGTAAGAAAAAGGTAAAGTGTAACTCCACAACTAAAAATGCAGCACCCAACAAATTGTGAAAGAAACAATAACAACATCAAAAGCTGTAAACAAGACACAATAAAGTGACTTGTGCAATATAAAGTATCTAAGTAGATATCACCAAATGAAGTGTGGCCAGCCTAGTGTAGTTCTGAGAAACCCTACCCTACACGTTTCGTTCCAAACCTGAACACTCCTGATGAAGTTCCGGGTTCGGAATGTAACGCATAAGGTTAGACAATAATAAAGTGACAGAATATTATGTTATTGTTATTATTATTATTATTAGGTCTCATGGTGAAAATAGAAATTATTATATTTCCCCCACCTCACTCCACCCCACCAGCTCTATCAATTACAGTCAGTCGTTTTTTTTCTCTCCTTAGTCTTACAAGTCCACTGGACTGGGGTTGCCTTCGATTCTTCTTAAATCTTCTCCTTTCTCAACTTTCATTTAACAAAACTACTGGTACTCCTCTGTTGACTTCCATTAAATACACTTTTTCCTTTCCTCTCCATCCTTAACTCTCCCGCCTGACTAATCGACCTCTCCCCTTGCTCCTTCTGTGGATTTTGGCCTTAAAGGGGTAGTGCGACGGTAAACAATTATTCACAGAATAACACACATTACAAAGTTATACAACTTTGTAATGTATGTTATGTCTGTGAATGGCCCCTTCCCAGTGTCCCACCACCCCCACCCGTGTACCCGGAAGTGTGGTGCGCTATACATACCGGTCACGTGCCAACTCGTCTCCGATCTTCAGTCTGCGATGTCGTCTTCGGACGGCCCGGCTGAATCCCTCTGAGCGTCCTGAGTGCCACCCACCCTCTTCAGCCTCAGCCTCTTCGGGCCGTCCGAAGACGACATCGCAGACTGAAGATCGGAGACGAGTCGGCACGTGACAGGTATGTATAGCGCACCACACTTCCGGGTACATGGGTGGGGGTGGTGGGACACAGGGAAGGGGGCCATTCACAGACATAACATACATTACAAAGTTGTATAACTTTGTAATGTGTGTTATTCTGTGAATAATTGTTTACCGCCGCACTACCCCTTTAAGGACCACGCCAATTTTTTTTTGTGTTTCGTTTCTAAGAGCCATAGTTCCTTTATTTTTTTAACCTATAGGGCTGTTTGGGGTCTTTGCACCAAGATTTCTAGTTTTCAATGGTGCTATATTCGTGTAAATAGGTCATTTTGATTTTTTTATATTTTTTTCCTGCCATATAATGTAACAAAAAAATCTCTAGCTAAAATAGTGCTAGAAAAATAGTTCTGTATCTGCTCAGGTTTTTTCTTATAGGGCTTGTGTTTCATTTGACTAATGTAAAGAGACCTAGGGCACTTAGGAGTTAAAAAGGTACAGATGAATCTGGACACCCCCTTTCTAAAAGAAGCCTCATTATCAACCTGCTGATCACAGATGTCTGGCTGCTGTAAGTTTCGCTATGATTTAGTGTTCTCTTGATTTCAATGCTGACAATAATTTACCGTTATTTCAGAAAAATATTTTCCCAAAATAGACAATTTAGATTATTTCCATGTATAAATGTATGTATGACATTTCTAGGTTCACATCGACACATGCTACCTCACTCGAAAAAGGAACAGGTGTACACAACATATCTGGTGCACATATATCTGCGCCTTTATAGAGTGCTTGGTGGATATTCTGTTCTACTAACGTTACAAGCATCCTCATCGATTCAGCACAAAACATTTCCTAGGCAACACCTGACAAAAGACATTAGGGAATTGCAATGTGTTTTGTTAGTAATAATAAAAAGGCAGAACAAACCAGAACAAAGAACTGGAACAAACAAAAAAATATATCAAAGCAAGTAACAATAACAATCTTGATACCATACAAATCAGAATGCACCGATAAGCTAGAATAGTCAGACCGCCTACCTAATATTGTGTAGGTTCCCCATAAGCTACCAAAACAGCTCTAACCCATTGAGGTATGGACTCAACAAGACCTCTCAACATGTATTTGGCTCCAAGAGGTTAGCAGCAGATTTCTTGAAATGGACGAGATAAAAAGAAAAAAGGGTGTACATAAGCCAATGGCCAAACAGAGCTATTCATCAAAAAAATCCAGGGGGCATTACCGAGCACAGAAAGTGCCCAGGGTAAGTCCAGCAATTTCCTCATTATGCAGTGACAGTCAAATGGGGTAGGTGAATTCAAGCAGTTACAGTATCTGTGAATAAGAGGACATGGGCTGGAATTACCTAGTCTTTTAATGTGATGGTGAACACCCCCTGGACTTTAAAGATCCATTCACGTGTTAGCAAAAAAAAGCTCACGGCATGGAAAAAGGACTGCAAAGATTACAAAAAAAATCTATGGCCAGAATCTAGATGAAATATCCTAACCAGCCGTGGACTTATTTACACACATGATTTTCTGCTAAGGTTGATATAAAGTCCTTTACGCTGTGAGCTGGGGCCTCAAAGGATCAGAGTTCTTTTTTCACAGCACATCCACGTCTGAACTCTCTGACTTCCTACTATTTCTGAAGCCTTTTGTAGTGTGGTAGGCATATTATTCTGCTGAAAGACGCCACAGTTATCTGATCTGCAACAATGTTTAGGTAAGTGGTACATATCAAATATGTCAAAGGAACATTCGCATGAGTGTCAGGGCCCAAGGTTCCCCAGCATCCTGGCCTCTTGACATGAACTTGGCTATACACATAACGTAACAGAAAACATAAAAAAGCATTAATTTTTTTTTATCCTGATAACTCCTTTAACTTTGTCAGCAATTTGTGCTACATTATCTTTTCTGCAGTATTGTAAGATTGTTGACTGTGCCCTAATGGAGCATCAGCCAAGTATGCATGCTGCTGTTTCATTCACTTGGAGGACAATGGACCCCCAGTTTTGGGATCAGTGGGGGTGACAGTGGTTAGACCCTTACTATATGCTATGGATGGTTTAGTCCAGTTTCAATTTTACACACTTTCATAAATCTAGACCCATAACCAATAAACATGATGTGCAATAGTCGTTTGGTGGTTTTCCTATTTTACCAAAAAAGTCTGCACACTGGGGGCTTGCAATCTACCTTCTACCTTCTCATATGGCAGTAATGGTGCAGTGTACCTTCTTTAAGGCCAAAACAAAATGCAAAAAACAAAGGTACGTGCAATGCCCTGTTCTGCTGTAGCGAGGAAAGGAATCCATTCTAGTACAGAAACAAAGAAGAGAACGTGCTCACAACAAACCATTTGGTGTCAGAAGATGAAGAAAATAACTGAAATCAGATGGGCTAAAAAGGGCAATATCTACACTTTAGTGGTGGGGTGAACTGTGCATGCACTGAACATGGTTTGCATAGCACTTGAGCAGGATTTTATATCAGGAGGAGTGGTTGAAAGTAAAGCTTAGTGGATGTCAATCAAGCAGCTGGAGGCTAATAGAAATGAGCACAGGTGCTCTCTAGGCAAGTGTTGGGATTTACATGGCTAGGCTTTTGCATCCAGGGAAAACACCCCCTGGGCTTTTGGAATGTATTTCCCTAATAAAAAAAAGATTTCTATCTCAGCCATGAGTGTTAAATCTGTAAAAGCAAGGTATGCATGAAAGGGTCAGCTTTAATATCTTTTCTTACCTACATCTGCTTATACAGCTGTGATATGTCATAGGCAGGAACTGGACTTGCTGCTCTAGGGACTGTTCACACTATGGAATTGGCGCGGAGATTCTGCTTGGACTCTGCACTGAATCCCACCTGCTATGTCTTTCAATGGGAGGCCTCGCACGTCTTCGGGGTTCCAAGCAGAATCTCCATGCCGATTCCGTAGTGTGAACGGGTCCTCAAACAGTAAGTGCAACAAGTCCGGGTGCTGCCTGCAATTATCGGTGAATAAAGTAGCAATGCCAGGTCCCATCTGCCTTTTCAGCCACATGTGCTAGGCACAACCAGAAGTGCGACATGTAAGAGCACCCTGAAACATAGCAACAGTATAAATCTGTCCAGAACCTCAAGCTGTGGCTACTACAGAATCACTGTAACAAATAATAAGCTGTGTGCAACTACGTAGAGACAGATGTTTAACTGTAGGAATTAGATGCATTTAGAAAACTGAGACATAAAACACAAAAGGGTGGAAATGACTAAGACTGGAATCTCATACACTGGTATGAAACTAGTATGTTGGAGTAAAATAAACCGAATTTAATACGAGCTGCACACTTCCTTGTAAACAATACTCATCTCTTGTTGACGGTGCACTAAAAAAGCTAAATCTACACCTGCTATAAACAGGTGTAAAGTGGCAAGGGAAGATAAATATGTCGGATCGCAGGGAATGCGTCCACTTCCACTGGTCCTGGCAAATTTTGTCACTTTAACAAAGTGGCAAAAATGTGCATATTGGCAAACAATGTATTATTTAAATGCCAAATGAGCATCAATGGGTTGGGGTAGGTTCACACTGCTTTTTTGAGGTCTGTTTAACAGATCAGTTTTTAAATGGTTACTTTTAATGTAAACAAATACATAGTCAACCACATTTTTGTGTTCGCTAAATTATAAATAAAAAATCCATTTTGGTCCATTTTTTCTTATAATGGAAGTCAATGGAAAAAAAGATCCAAACAGAAGCACACAATTGCATCAGTTTTTGGCAATGTTTTTTTTCAATTAAACAGATATGTTAAATGGACTACAAAAACTGCGAAGCTACCCTTTGTAAATATATCCCAAAGTATTGCATATTAGAAAGATTATAAAACTTTTCACTGCAGTTCCAGAGACCCCTAGTTCAGCAAATAACAATGGTACTGGAGCTGTCAAGTGTATGTGAACCTTGACTAGATGCCAGGGGCAACACATCTTAGTAAAGGTAACTTAAAGTGCAGTCATCACATGAAAGTCAAGTGGGGATGTCAGCTCTCAGCCCACGGAGACAGCGCAGTCACTTCCCTGGCAGAAACTACAGAAATGCATGTACTGAAACCAAGAAAACAAAAAGCGAAAAGTACTTTCATAGTGACTCACTATTATTTCCATCAGTGACATAGGCTAATGGCTTGCCCGGCCTTTAATGGAATCAATTGACATGGTATTTGTCCTTTAATGCAATGTTAAACAGAAGAGTTATGAAAAGCATGAGCGTATGACTAATTCTAACCAGGTATGCCTCTCCATCGCCAAGAAGCCATTTACTATTCTAGCAGCACAATCATCATTTCATAGTGTGATTTCTAATAATTGAAAATCATGGGGAAAATACATCCAATAAATAGGGAAACTATATTGAATGCACAATCTCCAGCTCATATGGCCTCTAAGAAGGTCCTGTAATACAAGTGTACAACTCTACAGGCATTTTATTAAAATAAATATAGCCAAGGTTAATGCTTGTCATAGATTTGCTCTACATAAAGTCTGAATAGAATATTTAATCATTTGTTATGCTAGACTGCCCGATATGAATTGTCTACCCCCTAAATCTAAGGACATTTGTATTCTAGTTACAGCCATTTCCAACCTCCTAACACATACTGTATCACTGCTCTGCAGCTCTCCAATAAAATACCTACAGTGGTACCTTGGTTTAAGGGTAACTTAAATTAAGAGTGTTTTGCAAGAAGAGCTCACAGTTTTTCAAAATTGTAACTTGGTTTGAGCATATTGCTTTAGTTTAAGAGCTCCCTGTACTAGGTGGGAGTGTGGGAGGTGCATGGCCTGCACAGGGTTGGCTACAGCACTGTCCTCTGACCCAGGAAGTCTCCCTCACCTTCCAAATCATAGCAGATCTGTCAGCCCTTTTGTTTCCCATCCTCTCCATTCCTGCTATAATGTGCCTGCACTCACACTCAGCTATACACACTGCTGCTATAATATGCCTGCACTTACACTCAGCTATACACCCTGCTGTTATAATGTGGCTGCACTTCCACTCAGCCATTCACACTGCTGTCTATTAAGTTTCTGTCACTGTCCTCCTGAACAGCTCTGTGATTCTCACTTCCTGATTGGTCCATGCTAAACACCCCCCCCCCCTTTCCCATTGCTGTCATGTGACCACACAAACCTCTGACAGAAGCCGTGCTTCTCTATTCTAGCCTGTTGTACAGTGCCACTGCATTATGGGGATCTGCAGCTCCATTCTGTATCTACAAACTGCTACTGTTTTTCAGGTTTATGCAGTTACTATACATTATACACCACATGCTGATTGCTATACTGTACACTAACTTATAATATAACATATTCTGCTGTTTCTCATTGTTTGTTTCATCTGTTCTACATGTTATTCAGAATAAAAAAATCATTATTTTTGGGGTGTGGAACCAATTGTCTGCATATCAGTGATTTCTTATGGGAAAATTTGTTTTATTTAAAAATGGACTTGAATTACAAGCACGGTTCCGGAACGAATTATGCTTGTAATCAAAGGCACCACTGTATTAGGTTACCTTCACAAGACAGTGGAAAAGCTGCAGCATTTCTGCACATAACTCTGCAGCAGCAAATCTTGTCCCCTGCTCATTTTAGCAGTGACAAACCACTCAGCCAATCACTGACCAGGGGGCTGTCCCATCAGTGATTGGCTAAGCGGGCTGTTAGTCTTGGAAGTGGTGACAGCTGTGGTCAGTAAGTGACCCGGAGATGCCGCCGGAGGACACCAGGGGAGGGTGGAGAGGTAAGGCTAAGTTCACACAGAGCAAAAGGGGCGGATAACGTGAGGAAATATTTCCGCCTGAAATCAACTGACACTGAATTCCGAGCAGAATGTAAGCGGAATCCCTGCATATTTCAGAGCGGAATACTCGAGGAATCCGCGCTGATTGCGCATGCATTCAGCGAGTATTCGGTGAGTAATAATAGAGGGAGATGGCAACAACAATTTTGCAGACTTTGGAGACTAGACTATATGGTACCTGAATTTTCTAGAACAGATCACCTCAGAGCTGGCAGAGGAGATGGAGCTGAGCTGAGCAGAGAGAAGCTGACCAGAAATGGCAAAACATCACCACTTTGCAAATGATGGAGATGCACTAATTTCAGAGGTATGTATGTATGTATGTTATGTATGTATGTTTTTTTGGGGAAACTTTTGCTGTGGTCATATGCTGTGTGCATGCTGACATTGTCATTTCTTTCTTGTGGGCCCCTGGTATCACCTCCTTTGGGTTGTCTTGGGATTTCCCCACCCTTTTTTCCCCCATTTCCGCGCTGATTCGGCGCGTAATTTACGCTTGTATTACGCTTGTATTCCGCGCTGAATACGCGCGTATTCCACGCTGAAACAGAAAATCAGAGCCCCATTGATTTGTATAGGCTTCCGCTAGCGGAAGAATTAACATGTTCATTTTTCTGGCGGAAAGCGGATTAGCAGCAGAACTTTTAGCAAGGAAATTCCACTGTGTGAACTGCAGAGCAGAATTTCCATTCAACACAATGGAAATTAGCTCTGCACCTATTTTAACGGCTGACATTTCAGCGCTGATTCAGCGCAGAAATTCAGCTGCTTTTGCTCTGTGTGAACTAGCCCTAAGAATAAGATGTTTATTATGTTTTATATCAGCAACATACAAAAAGTGCTTCATAAACCGTTTAACAGTGGATTATTTTGATAGTACTTAAGAAAAAAACAAAAAAAAACCTATGTACTTGAAATCTATGACACCATTTCCACATTAGAATCTGCAAAAACTGCAGATTTGCTGATTTTGACTTCCCCATTGAAGTAAACAGGAAAAATACGATCTGTTGTTTTGATCAGGGTGACCTGTGCTACTTCACTATATCAGCAGGATAGTAAGCTCAGACTATGTAACAGACTATGACACTTTTCCCAGTTCCCAGGACTGCATCCAGCTTTTCCCAGCACCCGGGAGGAGTGGCATGAAATGGCAGTCAGTTAAAAGGCAGCCTGCTAATGAGCGGATTGCAGAGATAATGAAGCGCATTGCTTTGTTATTACTGTAAATTCACTCATCTCTAGTTCTATTACAGTACTGTTGTGGTATTGTGCAATTGTGGTAAAAGTGCCACCGCAGTACTACAATGTGTAAATGTGTAAATAATGTGATTTTTATGTAACAGAAAACCCAACAAGGCCAGTTTCCCACTAGTGTAGTACTGCCACATTTTTGTAACCAATGTCAATATACCTGCAGGCCCTCTGATAAGTGCCTCTGTAGCAGATGAGGTGAATGGGACAAACATGCTGTGTAGCACTTCTTTTCATCATAGAGATGCACCCTACTGTACGTAAAAAGGTTACACTAGGTCATGTATCCAGCACTGCATTTAGGTTTATGTTTATAATGAATACCATGAAGTAGATATTAAACAGAACACTGACAATGCTGCAACAAAGCCAAGTACCTCCCACTAAAATAAACATCAAAATACTAGACAAGAGCTAACCTCAAGCACGCTCAGGTTCCTTCAAACTCAAACACTCTGCATTTGATTGCTGGTGGCTGAACAAGTTGGATGCAGCCCTGGGGGGGCCTGGAAAACATAGAGCCTATGGCCATAGGGCTGCGTCCAACTTCTTCAGCCACCAGTAATCAAATGCAGAGCATTCAGGTTTGGACCAACATGAGTGTGCTCAAGGTTCGCTCATCTCTACAAAATGCCAAAAATATAATATAATTGTATTCATTCCTTCCCTATATGACAGAAGTGCTAGTATCCCTAGAGAGATGTGGTGTGTACCCACTGGGATCTAGATTCCACAGCATATTGTAAACAAGTCCATGGTGGGCGAGCTGAATGTAATCATTAGGGATCTTACCGTAAGAGGCCAATCTGTAATAATCTACTTCTTAGTGGCTCTCTAGTAACCTGTCAACTTCCTGTTATGTTCAGATGTATCTATGTCCAGTCCTGGAGGCAATAAAAAGAGGACAAATAACCTGAAAAATGACAGATGTAAAAGAAAAAAAAAGTGAAGCATGAGAGCGATTATGATACACTCCAGTTATGCTTAGCTGCACATGAGCCAGTTCTTCAGAAAATTACCAATGTCCCAGCTGCTTGTAGCTCATTGCACATCAAAACCTAGCACAGCGACGGCACCTCTGGCCAGTAACAACTGCTTCTGGAGTCACTGTTTGCAAGCCCCAGGTTGTCTACTTCTGGCCTCAAAGCCGATGGAAACATCTACTGTCAAAACTCAATGGCTGTCATGTTTTATAACATCATAAGATTTTTCAATGCTGCAGACAAGGGTACAAGCGGAAAGGCTTATTAATAAAATGAAGAAGAGTCATAAAGTTCCATGTATGCTGGCATTAAGCCATGTGCCTCTCTCACCTCTTCCCATCTGTGCCAATTTCATTAATCTCTATCATAAGATTGCCACCTTACTCATGGACAAGAAAACTACACAATACAATGGTACAAAACCTGGGACCTTATATTGTAAATGTAGATGTGGTGTATGGAATCACTCATAATAGTTTTCTATTGAAAACTGCAATCAGAACCATAACAATAAACTGTGAAAAAGATAAAAGATACATGTCTGTATATTTGCTTTTTTCTATTAAAGGAAATGGGTAAAATTAACAGGAGAAAACACTAATGACCATAATGAAAAGACTGCACTAGAAATTCATGATAAGCTATTATTTTAACTCTGACAACGGCCTAATCTAGCATATAAAGTGTCCCTTTCCCTGAGACATTACTTCTCTATGCGGAGAGCACCATAAAAAGGTACAAGGAGACTGGTGCCACCTTTTAGGAGCTTCCATTTATGCTCCTTATACTCCTTAAAGAATCTTTCAGTAAATGACCCATAAATGAGTACATGAGACTCGCAACTGAGGCTCCACGGACCCCCTTTTTTGCATAATTACATTTATAGGGGGCAATGTATTAATGGAGACTCTTGAGTTAGTACTTCATTGGATTTTTTTCACTGATCTCCCTGAGCTCAGTGATTGCTGTGTTTTGTTGGTCTACTTTTCATTACCTGCATTAGCCAGAATCCTGCTCCGCACTAACAAGGGCCAAATAGCCCGAAACAGCTGTCTGTGGATGGACTCTTGTCATGTCGCAATACTTGCAACTTAGTTAGAGCTCAGTGATTGCTGTGTTTTGTCAGTACATGACTGGGAATAAGTCAAGCCTCAAGTTTCCCAGAAGGGAAAGTAACCCATCTGAAGACAGCTGGTTCGGGGTTCCTTTCCATTGTCAGTACAAAGCAGGATGCTGACTGACTGTGGAGTGGCCTGGGGACTGAGGGGGTAATGTTTCTCTTTGAGGTGAGCACCATAAAAGTTTTGTGGAGATTTAAAGGCCATTTATGCTCCACTGAAAGTTCTGGAAAGAAAGAAAGGCAAAGCAGCTCTTCAGTGCAACTTTTAGAGGTAGCTTTCCTATCAAGTCAAGGTTCACACTCATTTAAGAAGCTTTCATGGTGTGATCGGGAATCAATCATCCAAGCCAATACTGATGAGGGGCAAGAACCTCAAAGCAGCTGTCCACAGACTTTCTTCTTCTGGTGAAGTTTTGTCTTGGCTCATTCCTGGTCATGTACTGAAGGCTTTGTAAATTGACTTTAAGGGAAAGTTACCTCTAAAAGGTGGCACCCGAGAGCTGCTTTGCATATCCTTCTTCCCCGCCATTGGTAAAAACTTTTGAAAAGTCTAAAGTTTTAAAGAAGTTAGAAAAACATGCTTACTTTTTTCTAGAGACAACATGACTGTTGTCTCTTGTTCAGGTATAGCTTGCAATCGAGCTCCATACACTTCAATGGAACTGAGCTGCAAACCCCCACCCAAACTGGAGTGGTGTTGTCGCTGGAAGAAATTGGCCATGTTCTTCTAACGCTGGATAACCCTATTCAGTTAGGGTCTGAGTGTTCACACCCAAATCAATTATCAGGACAAAATGGAAAAAGTACACAGCTGGGCGCTTCTATTACCTTCTTGTTGCGTTCCCTGTCTTGCTGCAGTAAACAGACCCCTATAAGTCTATGTGGCCTGTCACCTACTGCGAGATGGGGAGGAGAACAGGCTGGAAAAAGAATCATGTAGCAAAGCACTTCCCCTTGCTCATACTAATGATTGATGATGGACGCCCAGACATTGACCAATCAATACTTTTCACATGTCTAAGTAACATGTCAAATATTTAAATTTTTTTTTATGATGGACACTTTAAAACAACATATTAGGCAAGCTTCCATCAATTACCATAAAACACATTTAAAAAAATCCCCTCAAAAACATCACAATGATATCATACAGCAAGCAAGCACAAAGTACATATATGTTTTCACCAGAACTAAAATACAGCCAGCTGGGACTGCCCAGTGACTCAAAGCTCCATTCCCGAACCAGTCTAAATGCCATTACTTCTCTGAAATGTGACAGCGTTTCACAGTAAAGCACAGTTCATAATAAGGAAGTCTTTCTCTGTTTCTTCCTGCACAGGGTACAGGGAGCTTGAATCTCCTGAACACGGTATATGCAAAGTCAGGTACACAGTAAATGTCAAGGTAAAATAATACCAAACTTAAAGGGACGCTTAACTTTAAAATTTAACTTAGAAAAATAAAACTATAAAATATCTAAGTGCGTAAAAGTATCCAAAAACAGAGATGTGCGATACAGCAGTGATCGAGGGAGGAGACATTTTTCAGAAGTTTCTATGAGTCATCTCGATTTAGGGGGTTTTCCAATTTGATGTAAATAAAGATTTATCGCTGAATATAACTTTCTAATATACAAAAGAGCAAAGAGGAACAAGCCCACCTGGAAGGTGAACGGCCACAAGACTTCCCAATCCTTAGAATGATAACAGAATAAATTGGAGGGGGTCGGCACTCCAAAGTAAAATGTCCATTTATTAGATATGTTAAAAAATGCATAAAACAATGTCCATACAAAGATAGCAAACAAGACACACAAGATCTGACGCATTTCTGGCCAACTGGCCCTTATTCATGGATAGTGTGCAGCAATTCAATTCATGGTATAAGGAGAGAAAACAAATAACACCCACTTCCACCCACTGACTTATTAAACATATTGCATTATATCTAGACATTTTTCTTCAGTCCATGTAGGAGGTGTTTCTGCTTTTAATACTATTAGCAATTTTGGTAGGTACTAACCACTGTGCATCAGAAACACCCACCAAATATGTCACTTTGGAGATGTTGCTTAATGTGACAGGTGCCATTGTCACAAGATCAAATGTTATTATTTATGGCTGGTGGCTGTATGTGACATTTAGAGTCATTATTTACAGATCTAAATTCACCTTGTCCTCTTAAGATGACTGTTTCCTATAGCATGGTTAGCATATCCTTTCACTTTATACAGAAGTCGACCTCAATAAAACCTCACACGTGAGATAGACATGATCAACCACAAAGTCAAAACAGAAAACTCAGATGATTCTACTTCTAAAAAGACAAGATCTGGAAAAAACAAAGACGTGCGGCAACAAGACACACACAGAAAAGGTTACCAGTTTAGTTTCCATCACAAAATGACCTATAGCAATGACCAACTGCAATGTAAACATGGCTTCCCTGGCCCTATTAGACATTCATAGAAAAGAAAAGAAGTGAAAACTTACTTTTATCACTACAACACAACAGCTTTGGAAAGTTAGAAGTGGTAGAATTCTGCGGCAGCATCAGTATAGGCAAGTATAGTTCCACCCAAGATCCTAGCATACTTAAAATAATAATAATAATTATTATTATTATTATTACTACTAAGCACATTTTTGTCTAAATTAATAAAATGCCGGAAGGAGAATAAGCTCTGAAAAGGTTGATATCTAATCATTAACATTTCTTATCTAATATCATTATTCTGAGCGGAAAGAGTCTTACAGAAAAAAGAAATCTTCATGGTAAAACTCTTCTGTGACCACTAACCACAAGACTATATTATATAACTGTATGATGTGCTAGGGCTTTGCACCCTCTAGGTCAAAATCCATTAAAATGGAAATATAATAAAGAAGGATAAAGAATCATCCTGTTCACTAGTAAAATGCTGAAGAATAGCAGGTCATAACACATGTTCACCGCATGAAATATGACACCAGTCAGAACAGGGTGAGCTGTAGCCAGATTTTATTTTTATTAGGTAGCAATAGATGTTATTTATTCTTACACTAATGTGTTTGTCATGTTTAAAGGGGAAGCCCAGGCTACACATTGGTGAAGACAGGAATTTGGGCAAATTTTGGTGCTGGAAATCAACATGGTATACACTCTAAGCACACTGTTTTACATCTGAATTGAATAGACCTTTGCAGAGAATGTTCTGTGAACTTTCTCAGATTAGAAATGGATCCTTATAATCAAGAAGTCAGTGGTTAGAAACGTCACTGGCCTTGTCAATGTTAAATCTGAAAGTGTTAGAGATGAGCAAACTTTTTAAAAGTTTTTTTACATAAAATTTGGGGTCGTCCTAACCTGAAGCTTAAACAAACCACACTAAAAGAGCTAACTCCAGCAGTTACACTAGAGGGACTATTGGGGCTTTTTTTTTTGCAGCAAAACCGCATACAAAACAGTTCTTTCAAGGGGGGAGAAAAGGTGTGAAAAAAACAGGTGGAGGGCCAGGTAAAATAATTCATATAAACAAGAGACAGATCTCTACAGCCTTTGGAGATGGGATCTTCCTAGTAAACAAATATTATTCAAAATAGTGTTTCATTTATAATGAATTGGGATACAAACAACTACGGAGAGAAGCAATAATTCTAGCAGGCAATTGTCTTCTGAGGGTTAATAGTAAAATTGCCACTTACAGAATTTTACAGCATGAAATTGGCAATCCAAGTGAACGGCAAATATTTCCCTTAAGTAGCTGCTTTGCTGGCACATGTAACCCCTTGTCTAACCTTGAGTCTATAGATGAGAATGAATTATGTCTAGGCTGTAATAACTATGTCGCTCTCAATGCTCATACAATAGCGTTTCTAAACAATGAGCTGCAGAAAAGACAGTTTACACGACTTAATGTTATAAAAAATTTCATAGGCTCCAGGTATAGAGCATAACAAATCACAGTAGCACATGGTGAACTTCTCAGGCATTCTGGATTTTTAACTAGTTTGTAAAGCAGACGGTTTCTAATAGATATGAACAAGAAATTAATCATAAAACACAATTTATGTTGCCGTGTGTTTGGTTCAGCTCCACCCAAAATACAAAAGTTCTATAGCGGACATCCCTAACTTTTTGGAGCTGGATGAGGCAGAGGAGGAGGTAGCCAACTCTGCTGTTTAGAGATTTGTATGTTTTCTCCTCAAACAGCCACCCGGATTACACCCTTTGCGGTGCTAAATACCTGTTTAAATAGGACACTTACTGCAGGGCAGATCAGCACCTCAAAGGCATACACAGAAAGCTCTGGCCAGGTGTCCAATTTATAAACCCAAAAACTAAATGGAGTAGACCTGTCACTCAGTACCAGGAGACGTGTGGACACATACTCACCTACCCTTGCAAGGTGGTGCTGGTCCCCCAGCTGCGTTGGCATCTTCCTTCTCCTCCGCCTTGTACTCCCAGGAAGCCCTCTCTGTCAGATGGAAACAACCACAGTAGTGCGTCTACCAGCTTGCACTTGTATTCCCATATCTTTCTATCACACTCTACTGATGTTGTCCTTGTAGCGGAGATCCAGGAGGATGGCCACCCAGTAATCAGCACTAGTGAGAATCCTGCAACTTGATGATCATTGTGCAGACACTGCAGCATGTTATTGCTCATGTGAGCCAGGTTGCCTAGCGGCAAGGACAAGATGTCCTCATTGGGAGTTGTCTCCTATGGCTCCTCCGCATTTCCCAGCTGCGCTCCAGTGCTGCTCGTGAGCTGCTCTGGGTGCCACTCTGCTGTGCGGACAAATCCTATTCCTCCTTGGTTTTTTCAAATAGGATGGGGATTGCTGACTATGGTGTCTTTGGCTAGCAGTATTAAGGCATTGTAAATGACACTGCAAACTACTGATGTCTGCTTTCACCAGTAGCCGCCCCCTACAGCAGCAGCAGCAGCTCCATCACCACCAGCAGCAGCACCACCACCACCATGGCCATGTGCCTTCTTTGTATCATTCTTCATATATTTTTTTTTTTATTGTCTAACTGAGGCAACACTAGTATATATTAGCAATACACTGAAGTCCTAACTGAGGCAACACTTGTATAAATTAGTTATGCACTGGTTGCCCACCTTGGTCAAGACACACACACACATATATATATATATACATATATAATTTGTTAGCCACGTACTGATGGCCTAGCTGCCTCAAAACCAGGGCTATGAAGTCTGTAAGCCGCAGCTCCGGCTCCGACTCCAACTCCGACTCCTGAATTTTATCAGGACCGACTCCAACTTTGACTCCGACTCCTGAATTTTATCAGGACCGACTCCGACTCCTGCTCCTTCATAAATGGCCGGTCATATACCAGGGGAGTTATTTATCACACTGGCTCAGCAGCTTTTCCCTAATGTCCTATATGATCCTGGGGCGACTTCTGAGGGAATAAGGAAACATATAAAGCAGCTTCTCCTGTGTGTGCAGGGGATGTAGCCAGTCTCCAGCCTCCATGTCCTGAACTACTCACAACTAGACTAGATGGAGCAGGTGATTTTTTTCCTGCTGACAGTCTTCTATGTTTCTAACTAAATATTTACCATACTTAACCCCTTAACGACATCGGGCGTATATTTACGCCCTGATGTCGGTAAGGACGTTCAGAGCGGGGCCGCGCGGCGACCCCGCTCTGAACCGCGGCGGTCCCGGGTGCCGCTTATAGCCCGGGACCGTAGGTATTAGCGGGCACGGTCCGATCGCCGTGTCCGCTAATACAGTAATCAGATGCAGCTGTCAAACATGACAGCTGCATCCGATTACCGGATTCAGATGTTATCCCGGAGGAGCGATCTCCGTTTCTGAAGCCGGCCGGGGACCGCTCCAAGATGGCGCCGTCCCCGGCTCGGCACTCGTTTACTTCCGGCTGCATGAGAGTGCCTATCTCATGGATCTCTGCAGCATATCTATGCTGCAGAGATCTCTATGAGAGATCAGATCACTTATACTAGAAGTCCCCCGGGGGGCTTCTAGTATAAGTGTTAAAGTAAAAAAAAAAAGTGTTGTTAATAGTAAAAAGCCCCCTCCCCTAATAAAAGTCTGAATCACCCCCCTTTTCCCAGGTTATAAATAAAAGTAAATAAATAAATAAACAAACATGTTTGCTATCGCCGCGTGCGTAATCGCCCAAACTATTAATTAATCACATTCCTGATCTCGCACGGTAAATGGCATCAGCGCAAAAAAATCCCAAAGTGCAAAATTGCGCATATTTGGTCGCATCAAATCCAGAGAAATTGTAATAAAAAGCGATCAAAAAGTCGTATATGCGCAATCAAGGTACCGATAGAAAGATCACATCATGGCGCAAAAAATGACACCTCACACAGCCCCATAGACCAAAGGATAAAAGCGCTATAAGCCTGGGAATGGAGCGATTTTAAGTGACGTATATTTGTTGACAATGGTTTAAATTTTTTACAGGCCATCCGATACAATATAAGTTATACATGTTACATATCGTTGTAATCGTAACGACTTGAGGAACATATATAACAAGTCAGTTTTACCCCAGGGCGAATGGCGTAAAAACACATTTCCCCCAAATAAACAAAATGCTTTTTTTTTTTTCCATTTTTACCACACTTTGAATTTTTTTCTGGTTTCGCAGTGTACTTTATGCAAAAATTCAGCCTGTCATTGCAAAGTACAATTAGTGACGCAAAAAATAAGGCCTCATGTGGGTTTCTAGGTGAAAAAATGCAAGTGCTATGGCCTTTTAAGCCATAGTAATATACAGGGGGTCACACATAGTGATATAGAGGGGTCACACAGTGATATAGAGAGGGGTCACACATAGTGATGTAGAGAGGGGTCACACATAGTGATGTAGAGAGGGGTCACACATAGTGATATAGAGGTCACACAGTGTGATATAGAGGTCACACAGTGTGATATAGAAGGTCACGCAGTGATATAGAAGGTCACTGTGGGGGCACGCACGCACACACACACACACAGCCTGCTGCAGCCATAGCGCACATACACACACACACACACACACACACACACACACACAGCCTGCTGCAGCCATAGCACACACACACACACAGCTACCTGCAGCTATAGCGCACACCTCACACACACACACACACACACACACACACACACAGCCTTCTGCGGCCATAGCGCGCGCACACACACACACACACAGCTTGCTGCAGCTATAGCGCACACCTCACACACACACACACAGCCTGCTGCGGCCATAGCACACATACACACAGCCTGCTGCAGCCATAGCACGCACACACACACACAGCCTGCTGCAGCCATAGCACACACACACACAGCCCGACTCCAGCCCTGCTCAAAACCTTGATATATTAGTCATGTAATGGTTGCCCACCTGCTGGAACACTTGTATATATTAGCCACACCCTGATTGCCCACCTGGGGCAAGACTCGTATATATTAGAAATATATTAGCAATGCACTCTTTGCCCACCTGGGCCCATCTGCCACTCCCACGTGGCTGATTTGAATGCACTCAATGTTTATAGGTATCAATGCAGTACATATGTACTGTATTGATCTATGTATCTGGTACTTGATTATTAAGGGCTGCTTAAGCTGGACCTTTTACGGCGGAAACATCAGAGATTTTAATCAATAAATTAAAGGTTACAGTATACTGAATCTTTTCCCATAAAGATGTATATCAATCTGCTTAGCTCCTTCTGCTCTATGATATAATGCAGATATCTTAGGTAGCATTTTCATGGTGATGGGTTCCCTTTAAGAACCTCTGGCAGTTCTCCAGTGTCTGTATATACCAATAGTCAACTTGACACAGGAAGATTGTATCAGCTCACCACACGTGGTTCACTTTCTGTAGTAAAGGCTCTCCAGGATTGAAGCATGTGAGATCTATATTGCGGGCCATTCCCCGTTAGTCCATGACTTAGAAAAAAGGTTGGCGATCTCCAGCTTCATAAAACGTAATTCCTTTATTCAATTAGGCATCAACATAAAAAAACAAACATTTAAAAACACGCCGACGCGTTGCGAGGTAGACCCTCTTAATCATGATTACCATGATTAAGAGGGTCTACCTCGCAACGCGTCGGTGTGTTTTTAAATGTTTTTTTTTTTATGTTGATGCTTAATTGAATAAAGGAATTAAGTTTTATGAAGCTGGAGATCGCCAACCTTTTTTCTAAGTCATGTATATACCAATACAGACCAGTATATAGTGTATTCAGTGTGGAGTATCCTCCATGCTTATACTGTGCCGACCCAGATGCTGTATACAGCTTGTGCTATGCTCTTACCCAGCCCCGCTAGCGGGGGATCGCAAGCTGCTCTTGGCAGGGGGATCTCAGACAACGGAGGGCGCTGTCAGCTGGCTCCCCCTACAGGACTGAGCGCAGTTCCGTGGAGTAGTGCTCTGGCCGATATGGAACTCACTGCATTATAAATTCAGTATAGTAATGTAAGTTTAATTCACAGGGACCTGTCCAGTCCATGAAAATCGGCCAGAACATGGCTGAAACACAGCCTTGTACATGTGGCCTCAGAGTTGCATGAGAACTGTGACCAGCTTTTAGTACCACTGTAAAAAAATTTCATTGAACCTTACTAGTGCACCAACAATATTTGATGCATTTTTTTTCTGTAATGGCAAAAATTGTGTGATGGCAAAATTGGTAACAAAAACTGCATTAAAAAATCCACGTGTGAACACAACCTAAAGATTATGTAACAAGCACCAATCACGGAGATCAGTGCTCATTACTCCTCAGCCCCTGTAAAAGGGAGTCTACACATTGCTACTTTAGGCTATGATTGTTTTGGTCAGTGGTTTCTGGTGCAAATCTTTTGATTTTCCTATTTCTTTGTGTCAGTTCTACTTCTCGTTCTAGTAAAAAATAGTGACTGGAATGAGGACCACAATCAGGCTCTAAATCTGGTCTGTAGATTTGGGGCATTAGACCTTTTACTGTTCAAAGTGTTCCTGGGCCAATGTGTTGCAAGTATGTGTCACCAAAGTGTATAAGTGTAATAAATATAGTATAAATGGGAAAGGGACGAGCACCTTCCTTCTGGGAAAAGACTGCATATTCAGTTTTTTCCATGGAAGGTCACTTTAGACTGATTTTATGTTAAAAGTTATATAGATTTCTAATTAATGTCTATTTAAAAATCATAAGTCTATCAGTACTTGTCAGCTGCTGTATGCCCTGCAGGAAGTGGTATATTCTTCCAAGTCTGACACTGTGCTCTCTGCTGCTACCTTTGTCAGTGACAGGAACTGTGCAGAGCAAGAAATGTTTTCTATGGACATTCGTTATTGATCTGGGCAGTTCCTGTCACAGACAGAAAAAGTCAGCAGTGAGCACCAGATTGGTAAGAATATATGACCTAGAGGACATACAGCAGCTGATAAGTATTTGAAGGATTGTGATTTTTAAACTAGAAGTAAATTACAAATCTATGTAAGTTTCTGACATCAACTGAAAAAAATTCACTGGCGCACCCCTTTGAACATTAGAGCCAGTAAACACAGGCTAATTCCGTGGCTCAGTGTGCTGCCTTGAGCGAATGGGAGAACGTGCGCTTGTCCACTGCCGCCGCTCTCCGCTCAAAGAACTAACATGTTAGTTCTTTGAGCAGAGAGCAGAGGAGAGTTCCGCCGCAGAATTACGCCGTGTTTACTCAGTGTGAACTGGCCCTTACAGAGTAACAAATACATTGCCAAATGGGAGGGTTCTGCTCAAAAGAGATTACAGTCTATGAGGAAACAGGGGTGAGATAAGAGGTAAAAGATGCTATTGAACCACTGATAATTTCACTGCCTTAAAGGCGGTACTGTCACTTCCCTTAGATTCAACTGGGGGGGAGCGAGGACTGAATGCAATGGTGCTGAGCTCCATTAAGCCCTGGATACATGTGATCTCAGAGGCACAGAAAGCTGGAAAAGCATACTTATAAGCTCCAACTACTGAGTGACATCACAGCTTGGCCACCACTCACAAAGCACAGAATGGTGGTCGGTAACCTAGGCAACAAGCTGTCAACTGTACAGGAGGGAAGGGGAGCATACATGCTGTAGTAAGCAATTTTACTAATAAAAAGCACTGGCTGGGTCACAGAATGGCCGGTGTTTGTGAACATCATCCCGGCCGGTACTGCAGTACCAACCGGATGATCTTTCTATGTGCTAAATTGAGATGCAGCACACTAATCATGATCATTATTTGTGGCCATCATTATCAATAGATGCCCACCCGTCCCCATAATGGCAACATGGCCTTAAAATGTGAATGGTTGGACATTGGACAAATATGAAAACATTTTAGAAGCATAAAGCATGTTTGCATCTTTTTCCACTCTTGGCAAATGTTCTTACAGTACGTAATTCCCATATCTGTTACCTAGGAATTGAATGTATCCACCCCACTGGCCTAGGCACTTCACATAGTGTTCGTACAATTTGCTTTAAATAACAGACCCTTGCTGTAAGTACAGCTGTGATTTATGAACTATAGGGAAGACTTGGGTGACCAGCCAGGCACCATGCCAAACTATGCGGGCACTGAAACACAAGATTTCACTGTGCACTCAGACACTGAGGTTATATAGTCATGAGACTGCTGAGGTGAACAGTTTCTGGTTACAAACTTGCAGTATGATACTTTCCGACCATTCCTGCTTCCCCAGCCAGCTACAGGGTCAGCGTGATCTACTATTACTGTACTGGGATGTGCAGAATTTTTTTAGATTTATTTACTTGGATACTGTATTTTGATATTTTAAGACTATTGGGGAGATTTATCAATCTGTTGCAAATTAGAATTGTTTCCACCTTTCAGATTCCACCTTTCATTTTTCAAAGAATCTGTGAGGAATGAAACGTGGAATCTGATTGGTTGCCAAGGGCAACTAAGAATATTCAACTTTACACCAGTTTGATAAATCTCCCCTTATTTTCCTACTATGTCATTTTAGGTGAAAGAACGGATATTGGGGGAGATTTATCAAACATGGTGTAAAGTGAAACTGGCTCAGTTGCCCCTAGCAACCAATCAGATTCCACCTTTCATTCCTCACAGACTCTTTGGAAAATGGAAGGTGGAATCTGATTGGTTGCTAGGGGCAACTGAGCCAGTTTCTCTTTACACCAATTTGATAAATCCCCCCCATTGTTTTTTTTATGTGTCCGCAAATAAGGATCATGATCATTATTAACTGTCGTCATTATCAAACAACAAACGGTTTTTCACCGCAAAGAAGATGTTGTGTGAACATAGTCTTAAATGTACATTTTGCATCTCAATTTCTGTGAGATCATAATATACTGTATATATACAGGGAGTGTAAAAAAAGAATTATTAACAAGCAGATGCCAGTATACATCGTAATGTTGTTCATGCTGTAAACTGACTAAATATCACATTCCTATAAATGCTATTAATCCTGAAATGGATGATCGGGAATCACTGCTTACTCAGCATCTTGCAAGAGCAGTTTCAGTGCCAAATTTGCTAGAGACTGATGGACTTTCATGGTCCACATATTGCCATATAAATTATGGGAGGACAATTCAGGAGAGGAAAGTTAGAACCATGGCTAAAATCTGTCTTTAGGGTGGATTCATGCAAAGTGAATCGCAGCAGATTTCACGCTGTGACTCCCGCAGCGAAATCCGCGTTGATTCCTGACACTCTCAGTTTGAATAGATTTACATACTTGCAGCAGAATTTTCATTCCGCTGCGAGTAAGTAAAGTGCCATCCACCTTAACCGGGCCGCGGCAGCGGCCCGGTGAATACTTTACTGGTCTGCGCTCTGGCCTGTTCCTGTGGCTCCCGACTCCCTGGCGTCACACTGAGTCAATCAGTGCACTCTCTCGCCACAGCCACTGATTGGCTGAGCAGGACATCAGGATGCCAGGAGCCAGAGGAACAGGCCAGAGCGCAGACCGGAAAAATATTCACCAGGCCGCTGCGGGTTAAGGGGGATAGCGCTTTACATACTCCCAGTGGAATTAAAATTCTGCTGCACTCGCAGCATGTATGTAAACCTATTCAAAATGACAGTGCTGGGAATTGCAGCGGATTTTGCTGTGAAAATTGCATCGTGAAATCTGCTGTCATTCACTACATGTGAGCCTACCCTTAGGCTTGAAATGTGGTAGAAGTGACATGTCGTGGCTATGATCCCACTTCTGAACCAGATCGGGGAAGGCAGCCATCTCATGATCATTATTGGTGGCTGTCTATTTAAAGGGGTTGTCCAGCTAAAATCTTTTTCTTTCAAATCAACTGGTGTCACAAAGTTATATGGATTTGTAATTTACTTCTCATATGATTTACTAATCATAACTAATCCAAGATTAAATTGATTTTGTAAAACAGACCATACGTGTATAGTTTAACAATAGTTTAACTGACTTTTTATGTAGACAATTTTTCTCAATATATTGTTTATCTTTAATTAGCTATGTGTATTACAATGCATTAATTTTAAAAGCTACCTTCACAATTTGAAAGGCTCCTGAGCTTAAGTTTGCCAGTATTCTCTACTTGTTCAGTGTCTGTTTTTTTTTCTGTTGTGGTTTGCTTTTTGAAAAAATGTAGTTTCCATGTGAGGCACTTTACAGTAGCCTCATATTAAATGATTGTACAGTTTAAGGGGTTGGCCACTTAATAGAAAAAATAGTTCAGTGTACAGTATTAGTAAGTGCACTCACTGCACTTACTGACAGCAGCTCCCTGTGTACCTCATAGGGTATGTTCACACTGAGCAAATCAGGCGGAATCTCGCCTTCCTAAGTGTGCCATAGCCTGTCTATGGGAGAGCTTGCACGCCTCCGCTGTTGCTGCTCTGTGCTTAAAGAAGTGACATGTCCGCCATGGAATTCTGTCTGATTTATTTTGTGTAAACATACCCATAGAGCTAAAATCCCTCCTCCAGGCTGTGCTTCCCTGCTCTGTGGTGAGTCTGTACATAAGATGGGCGACATGGAGGAGCGGTCCATTACTTTGCAGAAGAAGCTCCAATAGGTCAATGGGTCTGTTTTTAATGGATGACACACTGATGCACCATGCATGTGCTGTCTGTTTTTAACTGAAGCATTTCCTAGCAAGTCCTAGGCCAGCTCTACCCTGTAGCCTTTTATTGATCTCCTATGAGTTTTTGCTGATCTGCAAAAACTGATGGATCACTGACACCACACTACAGGACATCAGTCATCCTGGAGAATCACTGATCCTGCATTGACATACTGAGGCAAGCGGGATTAAGAACAGTCTGTGGCGGGGGTTCGTGTGGGAATTTCCCCTGTTTTACTCAGTGTGGACAGACCCTAAAAGATCTCCACTAAGGGACTTGGGATGTGCCTGTTGACTAGTTCCAATATCAACCAGAGGCTTTGTGAATTAATATAATGGTTTTTGACAATAATGGAGTTGCATGGCTTCTCAACTTTTTCTTTAGGCTATGTCTGTGTATAAAACCTAAAAATAAAGGTGTTCTAAGGTGAACAAACATGAATATAAGAAGTACCTGTCAAAGACCTGTCACTGTGTAGCTTTTTTCTGGCAGTTTTTCTGCAATTTTTTCTCAATTTAGTGTGCAATTTTTTACTTGCTGTTTTATTCCTGCATTTTATTCATTACAAATCATGTAATTTTTTCGTCATGTGAGTCAAAGATTTCTATCTAAGGGTCCATTTACACAGAAAGATTATATGACAGATGATCTGTCAAAGATTTGAAGCCAAAGCCCAGAACAGACTACAAACAGAGATCAGGTCAAAAAGGAAAGGCTGAAATTTCTCTTCTTTTCAATTCCATTCCTGGCTTTGGCTTCAAATCTTTGGCAGATAATCTGTCAGATAATCTTTCTGTGTAAATGGACCCTAAGCGTTTGATAAATTGCCAATGAGCCCAAATAAGCCAATAACGTGTGAAAAAAAGGCAAAGGCAGAAACACCATGCAAGTACGCCATTTCAAATTTCCCTATTCACTCTCAACTAACACTCGCCCACTGCACTTTTGAGCGAGTAAAAACACCAAGGTCAATTTTATCTGTCTAGCCATGAAGCTAAGATAGATATATATAATCAGCCCTGTTCGAAACCATCCCCCCCCCCTTAAGGTAACATAAAACTAATTCTGCCCCCCACCCCTCCAGACAACATGCGAAACCCCCGCCTTCATACACAAAACTAACCGCCCCAGCCATTCACACAACTACCACCCCCAGCCCCCCACACAAATAGGCCCCCCAGCTCCCCATCCAACTACAGCCCTTCAAACAACTACCAACCCCAGCCCCCCACACAACTACCACCCCCCCAAACAACTACCACCCCAGCACCCCCTCTCCACCCAACTACAGACTCCCACACAACTATCACCCCCAGCTCCCCAAACAACTTCCACCACGCCGAGAGGTCTCATACCAGAGCGCCACCCCAATATTGACTTCACCCGAACAGCACGTCCCCTTACTGATTGACTGGACGTGCAATCCGGGTGGCGTCATACTACGGCGCCACGCAGGAGAGGAGATAAGCACTGCAGGAGGAGGGCGGCCAAGGACGCTCCGGCAGAGAGCTGCACTGCACATATACCTAGAAAGAGAAGTTAGATGTTCTGTGTATCTGACGGAACCCGGGAGTAGGGTGGGCGGCCAGCTGGGGGCACTCCGGCAGACACACAGCACATCTAACCTCTGTTTCTAGTTAGATGTGCAGCGCAGCTCCCTGCAGGAGCAACTGCCGAGCTGGCCGGGAGTGAGACGCCCTGTGCAAGCCCCCAGGTCGCACACCCCAAAGGCCAGTCCTGTCATCAATCATGCAGGAAGAAACATTGATAAATATAAAGATGCATGGATATAAATGGAAAACATCCATCCAGCAGTCTCTAATACAGGTTGAGATAACAGACTCACCTGGTATTTGTGAACACACATAGGAGAAAACCAAGTTATGAGCTGCTGGTGATTTCAACCATATAAAAATACTCTTGACGTAAAGTAGAAATGCTTTTGTGTTCAATGTAAGTTTTAAAAAAAAGGCTATTAAGTATACGCCAAGTTCGCAATAGGTTACTAAAAGAAAAGGGAGTTATTACCAAGAGATGACTGCTTTGGGACAGTGCCAGATATGTAACTAAAAATGTATATTAGGAATAATTAAAGGGGATATCAGATATATATGATTAAATATAATAATGAATGCCCCCCTGATAATTCAACAATTTTGACTGGTGAAGGCAAGCCAAAAGTGTAGTGGCTCATCATTCTGGCTGATAGGTGGCTCCCAACATAACTATATGCAATGACATCAGGATAAATACATATGAATATCTACCACATAGCTGCTAACTCACTCCACAAATGGCCCTAAATACAGTAGTGATCTTTTAAATATATTAAATCTTTGGATTATTGGATTATTATTATTGGCAACAATGTATACAAGTACTGTAAATAACTGTAACTGATGAAACATAAGAAGAGGATGCTATGTATCCAGCTAAAATATCCATTTATTCTCATAACGGAACAGAATGTGTCACAATAACTCATTGCATTGTCTACTTCAGTTAAGCTGTAAAATAAATCTACAGCTTCTGTTAAGGCTTCATTCACATCTGTATAGGAGGTTCTAATTGGAAACTCTTAAGCAGCCAAAAACAATGCAGAGTGTATTCGTTTACATGTGTATTTCTGCAATGTCTGATTTTTGTGTATGTATGTAGTCCCAGAATTGTAAAATATTGCAGAATATGTTGGGACTATATAAATAACATTTTTTTTATTATTACTCTACAGTAAAATACTGGACACCGTGATGGAAACCTGACAGACAACATTAACGTCAATGAGGTACAAGAGCACCACTATTATTTTGTTGTCCTGCTTTGTTGTCCTAAAGCAAAACAAGAGGAAAAAGGGCAATGAAGAGTAAAAACCCATTTGGACACTGTTAGGCTATGTTCACCAAAACCAAGAGGTACAGATCTTTCCATTATAGTTTTTCTCTGTTGGTTTCACTCCTTTTTTTGTTTAAAGGAGACCTGTCAGCCCCAAGCCCCCCCCCCCCCCCCCCCCCCGTGCCGGGGTGACAGGCTCCCGACCGCCAGCAAGATCCCCTTATACTGACCTCATCCCGCCGAGTCCCGCTCCCGGAGCCAGTCCCGGGACGGAGATATCCTGGTCAGATGTTGGCGCGCACGCTGTGGAGATAGGTCCGGCGTCCATAGAGAATGAATGGAGCCGGACTCATCTCTGCAGCGCGCGCACGGCTCCATTCATTCTCTATGGACGCCGGACCTATCTCCACAGCGCGGGCGCCGGCTTCTGACCAGGACTCGGCGTGATGAGGTCAGTATAAGGGGATCTAGCTGGGGGTAGGGAGCCTGTCACCCCAGCACGGGGGGTCACAGGTCCTTTTTAATAACACTGACCAAAATACCATGTGTGAGCCCAGCCTAAGGCTATGCTCCCACACAGTATTTTTGCTCAGTATTTTGCAACCAAAGCCAGGAGTGGATTGAAAACACAGAAAGGCTATGTTCCCACACTGTTGAAATTGAGTATATGGCCGCCATTTAATGGCAAATAACGGCCATTATTTCAAAACAATGGCTGTTATTTGCAATGAAATGACACCCATCTGCTTAATTTCAACAGTGTGTGAGCATAGCCTTTCTGTGTGGTTTCAATCCACTCCTGCTTTTGGTTGCAAAATACTGAGCAAAAATACTGTGTTGCAACTTAGCCCGGGAACAGGCCTATGGCTGTATGCATGTTTTCCAGGTAGCCTTAGGGCCCTATTACACCAATAGATTATTAGACAGATTTTTTTTAAGCCAAAGTCAGGAATGGATTTGAAAAGAGGAGAAATTTTAGTCTTCCCTTTATGACCTGTTCTCTGTTTATAGTCCATTCCTGGCTTTGGCTCAAAAGAAATCTGTCAGATAATCTGTTGGTGTAATAGGGCCCTTAGGCCTGCACCCAACTCCTTCAGCCACCGGTAATGAAATACAGAGCGTCTGGGTGAGCCCCAGCTTGCGTGAGGTTTGCTCACATGTAAAAACCAAGACTGTGAGCTAGGGTATATTCACACATAGAAGACCCCATTCATGGAGCTTGCAGAAATCAATCCAAATACTGCAAAAACAAGACCAATCAGATGCTCCGAATGGATTTTCTATCACAGAATTTTTGGTGACGTATCTCCTAAATGGGAATATAGTACACCCCTATAATGACTGTATTTATAGCATAGAAATTAAAAGGAAAAAAAATGTTCAAAGACAGGAAATGCCAACAGAACCAAATAGATCAATATAACATCAATTACTCACCACCAGTGCTCCCCTTTGGTCTTTATAATATTGGCTTACAGCAATAACATGGGGTATAACCTCCTGACTGCAGCGGTCAGTCATTGGCCATAGCATCACCTGGCACAAGGCCACTATAACCAGTGACTGGCTGCAGCCGCCATATGGGTATACCCCCGCCTCATCACCAGAGCCAAGTAAACGATCTTTTCATAACTCATAAAACACCTTTACCAGGGTACGTCCATCTTATAAAGTAATGGCATATCACTAGGATACGTCATTGCTTTATTAGTGGGGGGCAAACCTCTAGGACCTCCACATAGCTATCTGAGGTTTTTGCAGTAGTCATTCACCTCTGCGGACCCTTCAGTCTTTCCCACGGTGGCATGGGGCCACTGTCTATGTAAGAGAGCACTACTGTGCAGGGAAGAACAGTAAGTCTGTGCTGTAGCCCCTTTCTCTGTATCAGTGGGATTCCCAGAGAGTAGACCCCTTCCACACATAAAGCAATGGCATATCCTGGGGATATTAGATGAGAACACCCTTTTACCATTTGACACCTGAAATGAGTAAAAAAAAAAAACACCTGACAGAATGCAAAGGTCTATTGATACCACAAGCCAGAACTGCATGATATTTGGTTACACCAGAGCTGTGCCTGAACTAGTGCTCACAATACATACCACTCAGCAACTCCTGTTCTAAAGGCCCTATTCCACCAACAGATCTGACGACAGATTATCTGCCAAAGATTTGAAGCCAAACCCAGTAGGGGATTTGAAAAGAGGAGAATCCAGTCTTTCCTTTATGACCTGTTCTCTGATTATAGTCTGTTCCTGGGTTTGGCTTCAAATCTTTGGCAGATAATCTGTCGTCAGATCTGTTGGTGGAATAGGGCCTTAAGGGCATGTTCACACCTGGAGAACAGACTGCAGATAGACTGTAGATTTTTAAGTCAAAATCTGCAAAAAATCTACAAATAAACTGCAGTGTGTGAACATACCAGTACAAAATATCCAGAAACATAATATATGCCATAACACCGCCCTTTACCACCAGTCATATAGGCAATTCCCTGTGCCACCTCCGGGCCTAATGTACCAGGGGCAGTGCACACATGATAGTACCAGGACAGATAATCACATACAATAAACTGATGTCAGCCATCATAACAAATAGATGGGACAGATCTGCTTCATGTGGAGACATCTGCCACTATGGAGGTAGCCCAGGGCCTGCTGCTCGCTGCCATTCCTTCACTGCATCCTTATTACAATCAGAATGGAAATGGCCAATCTGAAACCAGACGAACCTCTCCTTCATAAACTGGGTCAGGCTGGCACCCAAGCAGGTAGGTTTGCCACCTGGCTGCCAATTGGGTTTTTTTTTGGCCTAGCTATTAAAAATACAGCTTATTGGCAGTGTGGTATATAGGGCAGCCTTATTACTAAAGGTTACATTATCCAATGGGGATGGATGGGACCCTGCTAACACTAACTCCAATGCACCTGTGATATGACAATGACATGTGACAATGTGACCCTCTATAACTCCATCATGTGACACCCCAGCAGGTACCCTGTTATTGCACAGCTCATTGATAACCTGATCCTATAGTGTAATCCATGTGACAGCCACAATGGAGGTGCAGGATGATGCCTGGGATGTTTACATAGGTGGCATGTGATAGCCATCCATGATGAGCTGCCAGCACACACACTCCTCTCTATGGTGTGGAGGTCACAGCATCTCCGGGGCAGTCCGGGCACTGCAGTGCCAACTCTCTGCCTACTAGTCCAGCCATTCAAGGTGATGAGACAATGCGGAGTGACCGTGCAGCAGCAGCAGCAGCAGAGAGCGCTCAGCCCGTGCCATCCCCGCACTGCAGCCAGCCAGCTCCCGCACTCACCTGCCTCATGCATCCTGCTGCCCATCCTCCATGCATCCTCCCCATCCTCCATGCATCGCATCCAGCCGCTGCAGCCAGGCTCCAATCCCAGGCTCCGTACACAGCAGCATCCGATCTCTTCTTACTTCACCCTGCAGAACCGAGAGACAGCCCCCCTGTCTTCAAGACGTGTGACATCACCTGGCTTGGCTCCTCCCTCCCCGGCCGGGCACTATGGAGGAGAAGAACTGCTGAATGACACCAGCCGGCTCCGGGTCATTGGCTCAGCCACCTGTCTGTCACAGCCGGAGAGAAGCTGATAGAAAAAACAAAGAAGCCACAGGCTCAGCGCTGCCCATAGAGACTAAGGACAAGGAGAGAAGCACAGCTAATCATCTGGATGAATCCCCCCAGTGCTGTAGTGCTGTACAAAAGGGGCGGGGCGAAGTTCATGCACAGACTTCAGACACTGGTAGTCACATGGCCGGGAGGGAGCCAATCAGTGATGAGGGTGTGTAGAGCCAGAGAGGTCGTATGAGCAGTGATAGCTGTCAGTGAGGCTCAGCAGTGTGAGGGAAGGAGGATGCAGCTGAGAGGAGACCAGGCTCAACGTGCTCTCTTATTCACACCATTTTTCTTTTTTAGCCATTATTCTTACCTGTAAGTGAGGAGCCCTGAGGAGAATAGAGATAAACATGGCAAAAGGGAACCCAAGGTTGGCATACAAATGGGCATCAAAGTGAAAACACAAAATTGTGATTTAAAAATAAAATTAAGTTTGGGCCACTGATCTTACACTGATAACACGCAGAGAGGGACCCCGCATTACACTGATACTACACAGAGAGGGACCCCGCATGACACTGATAATACACAGAGAGGGACCCCATATCACACTGATACTACACAGAGAGGGACCCCGCATCACACTGATACTACACAGAGAGGGGCCCCGCATCACACTGATACTACACAGAGAGGGACCCCGCATAACACTGATAATACACAGAGAGGGACCCTGTATCACACTGATAATACACAGAGAGGGACCCCGCATCACACTGATACTACACAGAGAGGGACCCTGTATCACACTGATAATACACAGAGAGGGGGGACCCCCGCATCACACTGATACTACACAGAGAGGGACCCCGCATGACACTGATAATACACAGAGAGGGACCCCATATCACACTGATACTACACAGAGAGGGACCCCGCATCACACTGATACTACACAGAGAGGGGCCCCGCATCACACTGATACTACACAGAGAGGGACCCCGCATAACACTGATAATACACAGAGAGGGACCCTGTATCACACTGATAATACACAGAGAGGGACCCCGCATCACACTGATACTACACAGAGAGGGACCCTGTATCACACTGATAATACACAGAGAGGGGGGACCCCCGCATCACACTGATACTACACAGAGAGGGACCCCGCATCACACTGATAATACTCAGAGAGGGACCCCGCATAACACTGATACTACACAGAGAGGGGGGACCCCATATCACACTGATACTACACAGAGAGGGACCCCGCATCACACTGATACTACACAGAGAGGGGCCCCGCATCACACTGATACTACACAGAGAGGGACCCTGCATCACACTGATAATACACAGAGAGGGACCCCGCATCACACTGATAATACACAGAGAGGGATGCCCCGCATCACACTGATACTACACAGAGAGGGACCCCGCATCACACTGATACTACACAGAGAGGGACCCCGCATCACACTGATACTACACAGAGAGGGACCCCGCATCACACTGATAATACACAGAGAGGGACCCCGCATCACACTGATACTACACAGAGAGGGACCCCGCATCACACTGATACTACACAGAGAGAGGAGGGACGCCGCATGACACTGATACTACACAGAGAGGGACCCCGCATCACACTGATAATACACAGAGAGGAGGACCCCGCATCACACTGATACTACACAGAGAGGGACCCCGTATCACACTGATAATACACAGAGAGGGATGCCCCGCATCACACTGATACTACACAGAGAGGGACCCCGCATCACACTGATACTACACAGAGAGGGACCCCGCATCACACTGATACTACACAGAGAGGGACCCCGCATCACACTGATACTACACAGAGAGGGACCCCGCATCACACTGATACTACACAGAGAGGGACCCCGCATCACACTGATACTACACAGAGAGGGACCCCGCATCACACTGATACTACACAGAGAGGGACCCCGCATCACACTGATACTACACAGAGAGGGACCCTGCATCACACTGATACTACACAGAGAGAGGAGGACCCCGCATGACACTGATACTACACAGAGAGGGACCCCGCATCACACTGATACTACACAGAGAGAGGAGGACCCCGCATGACACTGATAATACACAGAGAGGGACCCCGCATTACACTGATACTACACAGAGAGGGACCCCGCATCACACTGATACTACACAGAGAGAGGAGGACCCCGCATCACACTGATACTACACAGAGAGGGACCCCGCATCACACTGATACTACACAGAGAGGCACCCCGCATCACACTGATACTACACAGAGAGGGACCCTGCATCACACTGATAATACACAGAGAGGGACCCCGCATCACACTGATAATACACAGAGAGGGACCCTGCATCACACTGATAATACACAGAGAGGGACCCCGCATCACACTGATAATACACAGAGAGGGACCCCGTATCACACTGATACTACACAGAGAGGGGGGACCCCCGCATCACACTGATAATACACAGAGAGGGACCCTGCATCACACTGATAATACACAGAGAGGGACCCCGCATCACACTGATAATACACAGAGAGGGACCCCGCATCACACTGATAATACACAGAGAGGGACCCTGCATTACACTGATAATACAGAGAGAGGGACTCCGTATCACACTGATACTACACAGAGAGGGGGGACCCCACATCACACTGATACTACACAGAGAGGAGGACCCCGCATCACACTGATACTACACAGAGAGGGACCCTGCATCACACTGATAATACTCAGAGAGGGACCCCGCATCACACTGATACTACACAGAGGGGGACCCTGCATCACACTGATAATACACAGAGAGGGACCCCGCATCACACTGATACTACACAGAGAGGGACCACGCATCACACTGATACTACACAGAGAGAGGAGGACCCCGCATCACACTGATACTATACAGAGAGGAGGACCCCGCATTACACTGATACTACACAGAGAGGGACCCCGCATCACACTGATACTACACAGAGAGAGGAGGACCCCGCATGACACTGATACTACACAGAGAGGGACCCCGCATCACACTGATACTACACAGAGAGGGACCCCGCATCACACTGATACTACACAGAGAGGGACCCCGCATCACACTGATACTACACAGAGAGGAGGACCCCGCATCACACTGATACTACACAGAGAGGGACCCCGTATCACACTGATAATACACAGAGAGGGATGCCCCGCATCACACTGATACTACACAGAGAGGGACCCCGCATCACACTGATACTACACAGAGAGGGACCCCGCATCACACTGATACTACACAGAGAGGGACCCCGCATCACACTGATACTACACAGAGAGGGACCCCGCATCACACTGATACTACACAGAGAGAGGAGGGACGCCGCATGACACTGATACTACACAGAGAGGGACCCCGCATCACACTGATACTACACAGAGAGAGGAGGACCCCGCATGACACTGATAATACACAGAGAGGGACCCCGCATTACACTGATACTACACAGAGAGGGACCCCGCATCACACTGATACTACACAGAGAGGGACCCCGCATCACACTGATACTACACAGAGAGAGACCCTGCATCACACTGATACTACTCAGAGAGAGGAGGACCCCGCATGACACTGATACTACACAGAGAGGGACCCCGCATCACACTGATACTACACAGAGAGAGGAGGACCCCGCATGACACTGATAATACACAGAGAGGGACCCCGCATTACACTGATACTACACAGAGAGGGACCCCGCATCACACTGATACTACACAGTGAGAGGAGGACCCCGCATGACACTGATACTACACAGAGAGGGACCCCGCATCACACTGATACTACACAGAGAGGGACCCCGCATCACACTGATACTACACAGAGAGGGACCCTGCATCACACTGATAATACACAGAGAGGGACCCCGCATCACACTGATAATACACAGAGAGGGACCCCGTATCACACTGATACTACACAGAGAGGGGGGACCCCCGCATCACACTGATAATACACAGAGAGGGACCCTGCATCACACTGATAATACACAGAGAGGGACCCCGCATCACACTGATAATACACAGAGAGGGACCCTGTATCACACTGATACTACACAGAGAGGGACCCCGCATCACACTGATAATACACAGAGAGGGACCCTGCATTACACTGATAATACAGAGAGAGGGACACCGTATCACACTGATACTACACAGAGAGGGGGGACCCCACATCACACTGATACTACACAGAGAGGAGGACCCCGCATCACACTGATACTACACAGAGAGGGACCCTGCATCACACTGATAATACTCAGAGAGGGACCCCGCATCACACTGATACTACACAGAGAGGGGGGACCCTGCATCACACTGATGCTACACAGAGAGGGACCCTGCATCACACTGATAATACGCAGAGAGGGACCCCGCATCACACTGATACTACACAGAGAGGGGGGACCCCACATCACACTGATACTACACAGAGAGGGGGGACCCCACATCACACTGATACGACACAGAGAGGAGGACCCCGCATCACACTGATACTACACAGAGAGGAGGACCCCGCATCACACTGATAATACTCAGAGAGGGACCCCGCATAACACTGATACTACACCGAGAGAGATGCCCAGCATCACACTGATAATACACAGAGAGGGACCCCACATCACACTGATAATATGCAGAGAGGGGGGACCCCGCATCACACTGATAATACACAGAGAGGGACCCCGTATCACACTGATACTACACAGAGAGGGATGCCCAGCATCACACTGATACTACACAGAGAGGGACCCCACATCACACTGATACTACACAGAGAGGGACCCCGCATCACACTGATACTACACAGAACGGGACCCCGCATCACACTGATACTACACAGAGAGGGACCCTGCATCACACTGATAATACACAGAGAGGGACCCCACATCACACTGATACTACACAGAGAGGGACCCCGCATCACACTGATACTACACAGAGAGGGACCCTGCATCACACTGATAATACACAGAGAGGAACCCCGTATCACACTGATACTACACAGAGAGGGATGCCCAGCATCACACTGATACTACACAGAGAGGGATGCCCAGTATCACACTGATACTACACAGAGAGGAGGACCCCGCATCACACTGATACTACACAGAGAGGGACCCTGCATCACACTGATAATACTCAGAGAGGGACCCCGCATAACACTGATACTACACAGAGAGGGGGGACCCCGCATCACACTGATAATACTCAGAGAGGGACCCCGCATAACACTGATACTACACAGAGAGGGATGCCCAGCATCACACTGATAATACACAGAGAGGGACCCCACATCACACTCATAATATGCAGAGAGGGGGGACCCCGCATCACACTGATAATACACAGAGAGCGCATCACACTGATAATACGCAGAGAGGGATGCCCCGCATCACACTGATAATATGCAGAGAGGCACCCCGCATCACACTGATAGAACACAGACAGGGGGGACCCCACATCACACTGATACTACACAGAGAGGGACCCCGCATCACACTGATAATACGCATAGAGGGACCCCGCATCACACTGATAATATGCAGAGAGGGACCCCGCATCACACTGATAATACACAGAGAGCGCATCACACTGATAATACGCAGAGAGGGATGCCCCGCATCACGCTGATAATTTGCAGAGAGGGATGCCCCACATGAAATTAAGTGAAAACTGGCTGTTTTCATCACTGAATTTTAAAGAAATGAAACATCTGATAATCTTTTTCACTACAATTCATAGATAGCTCTGTGTAATGGCCGTTCATAATGATCATAAACATTAAAGGGGTATTCCCCCAAGAGCTAAAAAGATAAAATGCTCCCAAACCTAGCTCCTCTTACTTACCAAGTCCCCCCAAGTTTTTCTAAAAGCCCAACTATATCCAACATGGCGCGGCAAGAAATCTACATCTCCCATGAGGCATTGCTTATGCCTGATTGGTCCATGATGTAGCACAGCTGATATCCACAAGATATAGTACAGTTGAGGTATTGAGGTTGCAGAGTTGAGGTAGTGAGGTTGCAGAGTTGAGGCAGCAACATACAAAGTTGAGGCAGCAACATAGCAGAGTTGAGGCAGTTACATAGCAGAGTTGAGGTAGTGAGATAGCAGAGAGCTTGCCGGGTGAGTGCCTGGGGGGGCACAGTGCCAGGGGTGGGGTTTCAATGTGTAAAACACGCAAACCGGATCGGCACCGGATTTCATGCTGGGAATTCGCAGCAAAATCGTCATTTTCAATGAGAAGACATTGACATCCCGCTGCAAATCAGCTGAAGGATGTAAAGGGTTATTGTTTCTCTCTGTAGACCAGTAGGATTCTTGTGTTCTCTCCTTTCACCTCTCCTCTTGTTTTTTCTATTGCACTCTTCACCCACTCACAACGCACGTTAGTTACGTTGGGGAAGTAAGTCACGTAAGAGACAGGAAGAGCAGGGCAGTCTTAGCTAGAACCCCGTATGAGAAGGACGCAAGACAGTACTCAGTTTCTCTTCTCAGTAACGCTGCAAAGCACTATGCAGTGTTAAAACCTATTAGGAGAGGACAAGCCAGAGGCAACCTCAACCCACACCGTAAACAAGGAGAACTTACAGTGCAGAACAGTATCAACAAGAGTCAAAGAGCCAGGAATGATCTAGATAGAGCAAAGTTTCAGTAGCCTATGAACTCTATCTCACAGTGCGGGTGCCAGCAGGGAACCCTCAGCATTCCGCTCATCCCAAGTAACAAGGTCTGGGGCCTGTGTCACCCCCTAGGAAGGTTCAGCCGAGTCTAGTGGGCATAAGGTGGTGTGAAGACTAATTCAAAGTCAACACAGGGGCACAGGTGTTCTTCTCATTCTTCTTCTTCTTTTTCTTCTTCTAAGTATTCTACCTCATCCTCCAACATCCCGGCAGAGCACAGTACTACATGGGTTAAGACTCTCACGGCATCCTCCTCTCTGCTACTCTGTTTCTTCGCACTCAGCACTACTCGGTCAACACGACTATATCCTACATTGCACTTTTGCTACAGATCAAGATGCTGTATTGTCAAGTATTTATTTGGAACTATTGTCAAGTGTGTGATCCAGTGCTTTATCCAGAGAAAACCTCTACCGTTGACTCTGTATGACCTGCTGCACATTTGCAATTAGTAAACCAGCCTTTCTTACGTGAAAGAGATTCTGTGATTTTTCCTGTTAATCACCGACACAGCACACACCGCACTGCAGTTCCTATAATCCGGGAGGGTCACTGCACCACTCTGGCCATCCATGATCACCCTATCCCAAGAGACCCAGCAGCAATCCCGCAGGACACTCACCACAGGGTAAAAGGGTACAACCTGCCTTCAAAAATAAAAGCAAGCGTGCCATCACACCTGTGTTCCTACCCGGCACTGGCATCACAAGTTCACACTACAAAGTCCGGCTGTATCTTGGCCAACCACCACAGAAGTAGCGTCACACCTCAACACCTAGCAAGTGACCGGCCGCTCCCCCGATAAAACATCACACCGGGGGTACACCTCACCTCACTGGCCTTTACCACTTTTACTATGAAAGAAGAGTCCTAGAGGTGCTCTGGTTTGGCATAATACGGCACCTGTGTTTACTGGGATCACACAGGATGTACAGTCATTTCTAGTGGTGAAGACAACATGCTACAAGCCAGATATAACAGGCTGGGAGCTTCATTACACATGATGATGATAGTAATAATAATAATGATGTTTATTTTTATAGCACCAGCCTATTTTGCAGTACTTGGCTATACCGAGGGTGCATAAAAAATCTGGAATTTGGGGCTGTTCACACTACGGAATTTTCGCTGAATTTCAAGCAGAGTCCACGGCGGAGACTCCATTTGAAGTTCCGCCTGTCCCATTCATAGAATAGGACGTCTCAGACCCACTCTGAGACATGAAATTCTGTTTAAATTATGAAGTGGGGAATGGACCCTTGCAGTGAGGCTGTACAGTAAGGGCCATTTGGTATGGGACAGTGTAGTTTAAAGTGATATTGTCGCTCCCTTTCCATATAAGGAGTTCTCAGCACCATTCTGCACATTTCATATCTTACTGTATGTTCACACATCGTCTTTTATTAGAAAAGAACGGACGCTGATTGCAATGGCCTCAGCGTCTGTTCTTTACTGCAGGGGTGGGGGTGGTATTGCAATAAAGTCAATGCATTGCCGCCCGCTGTATTCACATATCATTATTCACCGGTGCCCGCAAATCAATTGTGAAAAAGAACGTTCCTGCAGCCGATACCTCTGCATCGGCTGCAGGAACGGGCTGAGTGCAGCCTGACAGCCGGCTGTTAAACAATGTATGAACATAGCCTGAAGGATTTCTATATATTTATCCATGCTGGCAGTTTCCACATGAACAGTGAATACATATGGCGATGCTCTGTGATCCAGTGTCTTTGATAAAAAAGCATCTTTATTCTGGCCTTACAGTGTCACAGAGGTGTGTCTGTGACACTGTTTGTACCTGCCCTGTGCTGACCTTGTTCGTGAAAATGTTCAACAGGTTTTTACGGATTGTACTTTTATGTTTGGATGTCAATTGTAGTCTCACCATATGCTAAGCCACAAGAGCAGGTAATGAGATAGACCACATAATTGGATGTGCACGTCTTCCAGTGTGTGGGGGGTGGCATCTCTGTTTCTAATCAATACATCCCTGATGTTACGTCCACTCTTGTAGTACATTATGGGGGTCTCTCGGAATTCAGGGATGGTAGGACAACCATCCTTCAGGATTCTCCAGTATTTCTTCAGTATACCTGCCACCATTTTGTTATGGGGACCTTGTGTAGAAAGGGTTTCTTTTAGTGTCTAACTTGTGTTGTCTCCTCAGTGAGTCCAACCTTTTTGGGCTTTCACCTCTATTTTATGTGCCTCAATCAGTGTTTTTGGATAGCCTCTTTGAAAAGATTTCTGGCAAATGTCCAATATTTTGAGGACAATTATGCTGTCACTAACAACTTTATTTTACCCTGAGTAGCAAGTCATTTATATGTCTTGAGCGGTGACTGCTATAGTGTAGTAGATTGTTCCAGTCTGTGGGTTTGACAAAAAGATCGGACTTGTAGATCCATGTAGATGCGAGTGTCCACAAATTTTAAACCAACAATGGCGTGTATGGAGTAACCCGCTGGGGAGGTAGAAGTAAGCGGTACCCGGGCTGCCACTGTCAGATGTTATGGTCACGGAATTGGCACGAGGGTGCAGGGCTAGACCACGGGAACTTGAGCAAGCGGGACCCCAGGACAATTCTTCATTGCCCTTAGTCAAGGCACCAATAACTATACCAATGCCAGGTTTCAGAAACAACAGGAGTTGTGCGTTTATTAACATGGTGGTTGTCAATAACAACAGTCTCTGGAGGCAACCAGTGATAGGCAAACTTGAGTATAACTGAGAAGATGGGTGATGTTGCAACAGGCCGTAGTGTGAAAGCGTTACTTTGGGTGAGAGGAATCTTAACGGAGGATGAGGGTTGTAGTTCCCTGAGAATGATGCTGGGTAGAATGATACTGAAAAGAATACTTGCTGTTAGCGATGAACTGAGGGTAGCGACTTGAGGATATACCTAGATCTTGAACAGAAGGAAGAATCTTGAGGATGAGGTCAGGACTGGACCGGAATCTGTCTCTGAGGTAGTGGAGAGGATCACACTAGGTTGCGGCCTTTCTTGAGGAGCAGCAGAGAACACGTCCTTCCCTCTTGAAGGTAGAGGGAGAACACACACAACCTTCTCCCTTGGGAGCAGGGAGGAAACTAAACTGGAAGGGAAGTGACTAAATGACCCCAGCCAAAAGCTCGACGGCTATTGGGGTTACTATGGCAGCCGGGGAAGTCACCGGACACTAGGCCGGTTGCATCATCACACCATGTAACATGGAAACACATACAAATGACTATACATAGGAGAATATGAAGAATACCAAACTTGAACACTGGGGGCGCAATACAAGCTGAACTCTTTGCAGTGGCCATTAACCCTTTCCAGTACTTATAGACAATAGTATACATATATATAGAACCTTTCCTGTATTGGGACACTGCATGTACCAAGGTTAATTTGTGTTCTGGATGTTCTGGATGTGCCTGGTTTATTGATGTCTGTAGTGCCAGTAAATCAGTAATCAGTGAGAGAGCCTGACCAGGTGAGGAATATATTGTTTATGTAGTGCAAAGAACATGACGAACTACCAATAGTAAGATGTGTACACATATTCCTCCTCAAACCCTGTCATGTAAATGTTCGTTGGGGCCACATTGGACCCCATGGATGTGCCACAACATTGTCTGTAGTAAGTCTTTTGAAATTCAAAGTAAAATGTACATCTGCTGTGGCCCAGGATGCTGCGCACTGGTGTTGTGGCTGCTGGTGGGTTACTGGTGTTTGGGGTTGGTTTTGTCAGGGTGGCCAGGAATACCCACCCCCAACACACGGGCACTGGTCCTTTGGTAGAACGGTAGTGAGGTGTGAGGGTGCAGGTGTGCCTCAAAGAAGGTGATATAGTCCAGCACTTAACCAGTAGTTGATACTTGTAAAAGATTCAGTGCAATACAAAAGGTATACAGTAGGGAAAAACTGCTCACAGGTGCTAGTGCAGAAAAAGAATACAACTAGATACTTGAAAGAAGGACTTCTCGTACTCACCCGTATCCGTAATTACATCCGTTTCCGTATCTTTTCCCGTGTGAACAGGTCTAGTTTGCTTAGATTTAATCTGTGTTTTTTACAGACATCATGGATGTGATATCCGTAATGTCCAGAAAAAACACAGATCCCATAGACTTCTATTGGTAACCCGCACTGCAATCACAATCCGCCTTAGGACATGTCCTTTTTTTTAACTGAACCGATTTTGAAGCAAAATTAAAACAGACTGCGTGAATGACCCACTATAAATCAGTGTGCACTAAGTTGAACTGTAATTATGGAACCGCAATTATGGACAACTTTACGGGACGTGTGAATAAGGCCTTAGAATCAGCATGTGCTTTTACACAGGCACATTCTTGGGGTTATCAGCAGGTGGAGCAACAAGGGCATTAGGGGCAACAAATGTCTTGGTAGTAAACCCTGATGAGGAGAGTTCAATCTGAGAGAAGCCTTCATGATAGCCAGGGCCAGATGGAGGAGACAGGAAAACAAATGACTACAGTCAGTGAAGATGTCGACTGTGAGTCAGTGGATTTAATTATTGTTTATTGTGCTTTTGACAGGGCCTGATCAGTGCAGTATTCATTGTCCGGTCTGCATTGTGATGATGCTCTTCAGTAACTCCTTGTTAACCCCCTTCATGAGGAGAATAATTTTACACCCTGACAAATCCACTGCAAAATCCACACACCTTACAAATCTGCTGTGGCCTTACTGTGGACATTACCTTTTGGTAAGTCCTTCTAAAATGCTTCTTTCTTATTGTAGATTGTGAATTTTTGTCTTTAATAAATACACATACTGACAAATGTATTAAAAGATGAATAAATAAATTGTAGTTAGAATTGAATGAAATGATGGAATTAGGGCGAAAGGATATAATTATTGGGGAAAACTGTACCACTGAATGGAGGCTATAGTGCCATGTTGGGCCCCCTCTAGCCTGAAGATGAGATGAGAGAGATATAGTTGAGTACGAAAGCATACAGGTTTAGTATGGCGTCCTGCAGCACATGCTCACAGATGTCGCTGCTGGGCCTAGAGATCCTGCACACTTGTGGATTGCCAAAGCTAGTTCACCATAAATGCTGGATCTGGGTAACAGGCAGACCAAGGAAGCAACATGGCGGAGACATTATTTGGAAACCCTCGCTGTGTGAGGGCAAACATTACCCTGCTGGAAAACACCTGTCGGAAACCCTGCCATGAGAGGCAACACATGTGGCCATAGAATGTCCTGCACATATCATTGAGCTTTTAGGGGAACATTTATCAAACTAAGTGCGCCTGTTTTTAGTCTAATATATCTAGTTTGCGCTCAAAATAAATCTAATATGAATTTATAAAGCTTTTTTAGACAAGACTATCCAAATTAGATGCGACAAATTTGACTAAACATATTAGATTGGAAATTATGCCAAAACATCTTTGATAAAATCGTGATTTGTTAGTAAATATCCCCCTTAGCGTTCCTTATCACTCCGTGGGTGACTGACTGTCATATTCAATGGCTCCACAGATTATCACACTAGCAGTTGGGGCAGATTTTTCAAGCAGCAACCAGTTACAGGTTCTTATATCTTATTAAGCACTGGTAAAATGAAACAGGAGATGTGAGTGGTTGCTGTGGGATTGTGCTGTAGGAGTGTGGATTTCAGACAGCTTGACAAATCTGCTTTACTTGACTGACGCCAATCTTCCTTTTGTTAAGCAACTAAGAAGAAAATACTGAGGTGGTTTTTTTATGCCAGACTGTTGCTAATAAGAAAATGGATTAGTTCTGAAGTCCCTAACATTGTGCATTGGGAGAGGTGTAGATCTAGATATGAAGAATACTATCAGTAATTATGGTTGTGGGTTGATTTTTTTTTTTTTTTTTGTTGTTGTTCCCTTCGGCGGGGCGGGTAGGGGGGTAGGGTTGGAAATTTAGGGGTTGTTAAATATGTTTGTTTGTATGGATTGAGATTTTGTTCTTTTTTATGGTGTATTGTATATTTTATTAGAAAAAATAAAGGAAAAATATAAAAGAAAAAAAAAAAAAAAAAAAAAAAAAAGCAACTAAAAATGGTCAGAGACGGGTGTATAATAAAGGGGCGACTTGTATCTGGATGGTGGACAAGGAAACTGTGGGAGCTGCTCGTGCTTGTCAGCAGATCAAACAATCCTCTGTACTGGTCATATGTCAGGGCCATCTGGAGCCTGTTCGCAATATGTCAATATCTTTGCGTAACCACTGCTCCTAACACTAAATATGAGCTTGGTTAGAATGGTCTAAATGGCAAGCAGTTCATTAACCCCTTTCCATCAGCAATCTGTATGCATACGTTCCTACTGCACATACCCCGTGACGTAGGAACGTATGTATACGTTCCTACACTGACAGGGCTTTAGATGTGTGTGGGCACACATCAGTGTGTCCGGGGCCGGAGGTAATGAGAGGCAGCTGCATCTCATTAACCCCTTAAACGCCACGATCTATAGCGATTGCGGCGTTTAAGGAACCGAGTGACAGATCAAGCATCTGTCACTGAGTGATCGGGACCCCCTCAGCCATGCATGTACCGACAGGCGGGGGTAAGCTTCTTACCTCCGTCCTTTTGGATCGGCGATCCATGTATAGAGACTGTGCAATAAAAAAAATGTTTTTAAAAGTATTAAAAACCCCTTATAAACCCCCCTCCCAATAAAAGTTTAAAATACCCCCCTTGCCCATTATAAAAATAAAAATACAGTGGTGCCTTGGATTACGAGCATAATTCGTTCCGGGACCGTGCTTGTAATCCAAATCCACTCTTAAACCAAAGCAAATTTTCCCATAAGAAATCATTAAAATGCAAACAATTGGTTCCACACCCCAAAAATAATGATTTATTATTCTGAATAACATGTAAAACAAATGAAACAAGCATTCAGAAACAGCAGAATATGTGATATTATAAATTATTGTACAGTAATGGAGAGGATGGGAAACACAAGGACTGACAGAGACTGCAGGGAGCATGACGGAATGAGCAGGGCAGATGTGGGCACAGTATAGCAGCACTCACTGTCCGGGGAGAGAGGGGTTACAGCTATGAAGAGATTACCTCCACAGTCCTGTCCCCTGATGCAAGCCCCAGCCTGAAGTTGATCTGCTATGATTTGGAAGGTGAGGGAGACTTCCTGGGTCAGAGTACTGTGCTGTAGACCCCGCTATGCAGACCATGTCCCTCCCCCACTTGCGCTCCCACCCAGTACAGGGAGCTCTTAAACCAAAGCAATGCTCTTAAACCAAGTCACAATTTTGAAAAACTGTGAGCTCTTAAACCAAAACACTCTTAAACCAAGTTACTCTTAAACCAAGGTACCACTGTATTAAAAAATAAATAAATAAACATATTACATATCGTAGCGTGCGGAATTGTCCGATCTTTCAAAATATTACATTAATGTTCCCATACAGTGAACGGCGTAAACGAAAAAAAAATGCACTAGGATTGCTGATTTTATTAAATTATATATCAGGAAAAAATTAATAAAAAGCGATTAAAATTTTTCTGCTACACCAATATGATATTAATAAAAACTAGAGATCATGGCACAAAAAAATTACACCTCAACCAGCCCTGTAGGTGGAAAAATAAAAGTGCAATGGCTCTTAGAAGGCGGGAAGGAACATTACCTTAATTTGACCCGGACATCCGGGCATCAAAGGACTCTGTCTTGAAGCCGTTAAAATTACTATTCTGCTTATCTCAGTCTTAGGTTGCTCCCCTTTCAAAGTCAGTCAACTGGGCAAAATGGGGTGAATAAAAATAATAATAATAATAATAATAATAATAATATGTTGCTTATACAGTAGCAACCAATCAGGGTTCAGCTTTCATTAGACAGCATCTCAGTTATACTTATTTCCCTTGTGTTTTTGAGAACATCATAGAGGCTTGTTTAATCAGGCAACTATCTGTCACCAACAGGTACCCCAAAGTAGCCTTTGTGGCCCTTTTAAAAGATATTTTATTCAAAGTTTACAGAGATACATCTTAAACGACAGGCCAAGTAAATGCCAAGAAGATATCAATCAGGGGCCGATAAGGAACAGTGGTAAGGTATACAGAACATTGTACAGGAACCCCAGTGGCATAATGCATGAGCATGGCTAATTTAGGTACACAGCAAAAACATATCCCAGCCGGGACCTCTCAGCCGAATAGCCCATAGCGAATATATGTTACAAGATCAAAACTAGCCAAATACAGAACATAACGAAAGGAAAAAATAAATAAAATAAGTAAAATAAAATCCAAACTTAATAACATACCAACAGCATTCCCATGTGCGAGTGTCCTGGAGACCTATTAGCAAAGGCTACAATCAACCAAGGCAATAGAGTTAGCATGAGGGAAATATTACCATACCCTGCCCGTATAGTTTTTAGTTAGCCAGTAGTAGGATGAGCGTACCAGAGGGAGGGAAGAGATAGAGTTAGGCAAAGAGATCAATTAGGGTTCATTACCCGGTTGTTGGTATTTAAGGGTACCTAGAGATCCCTTCACATTTTCCGTAAGGTACCATGTAGATTGCATAAAGGGTTGCATTATGAATTGGATCTCTGATCGGGAGAAGAATGCTACAATGAAGCTCCTCCACCTACAGAAGAGCGGTTCAGTCAGTTTGTCTTTATCTCTCAAGGCCAGTCTGCGTTCTACATAGAAAAGATGTTGTAGTCTCTCTACCACCAAGGAGAGATTTGGTAAGGTGGGTTTTATCCATTCCTTTAGTAGGCTCAGCTTGGCCATCATTATAATATAATGTGCTAGGGCAGGAAGGTATGAATAGGGCTCTCCTGAATCCTCAGGGTTCAGACTAATATGAAACAACGCTTCCATTGGAGTTAACACGGCATTGAAAGAAGTGACCCTACAAATGAGGTTTGACACCTCCCTCCAGTACGCCTCCAGACGGGGACAGTTCCAAATACCGTGGAACAAATCAGTTTTGGGGGTATCACATTTTGGACAGGCCGGTCTGCGTTCTGGAAGCAATGTGGATGGAGGAAATGTAAATGCATAGATGGCATTATGTATGAGCTTGAGATGCGTTTCCCTCCATTTTTCATTTATGATACGCTTACGAAAGGCAGCTAGACCCGTCTGAATATGTTTGGTCACATCAGGAGTATTCAGCACTTTGCTCCAATATTTACCAGGAGGTGAGCCAGACGATGGTAGCAGGTATGGGAGTAGTTTCTTATAGAGAAGGGAAATAGAATTACCTGGAGGGCTCAACAGCAGGGCATCAAAATCATTTGGAGACGACTCCAATGCCATGTCACGGAGCCTGGAGGTAAAGTATGATTTAATTTGGTAGTAGGAGAGGAAGTCAGTGGATGATATCTGAAATGAATCCCCAAGTTCTGACAATGTGAGCCAACGACGTTCAGACGGGTGAAGCAAGTCTCCCAAGACCTTAATCCCCTTAGTCTTCCACCGAGACAAGAGCCCACTGTTATCACCTGGTGGGAAGTCCGGCACGTTCCACAGGGGAAAGTGTTTGGAGCACAGAAACGGCCTATGGTAGGACCGCCGGATTTGCTTCCACGCCAGTATAGTATCACGAATGACCACAGAATGTTTCACTTCTGGGGGGAGCGCCGAGAGAGGACCGTGTAGAACTGCCATAAGGTCCCACAGACTGGACAGCTGTCTCTCCAGGTGTGTGTTGGAATGAGAGGTGGTACCATGTTGCCAATCCAGTATGTGTCTAAAGAGGCACGCTAGGTTATATCCCCGTATATTGGGGAAATTGACCCCCCCTTCTCCCTTAGGTAACATAAGCTTAGAGAGGGCGATCCTCGGCTTCTTGCCAGCCCAAATGAACTTAGTAAAAGTAGATTGTAGAGAAAGGATATCCGTGTGTCTGAGCAGCATAGGTATAGTTTGAAGTGGGTAAAGAAGTTTAGAGAAACCTGACATCTTGACTAGATGACACCTGCCCAACAGGGAGAGAGGAAGTGAGTGCCACCTGTATAGGTCTGATCTAATTTTTGCAAATAGAGGGGGGTAATTAAGATTATATAAAGAGTGGGGAGTTTTTCCTATCTTTATTCCCAGGTACGTCAGGGTAGATTTAGCAATGGTAAGACCCAGGTGCGAGAGCTCCCTTGCCAGAGCTTTAGATGGATGGAAAAGGGGGAGCATTTCCGACTTACCAGTGTTCACCCTGTAACCAGAGTAACCACCGAAGTCCTGCAACACCTGCACGATTTGGGGAATGTCAGCAACAGGATCATTAGAGAAAAGGATGATGTCATTCGCAAACAGGGCTGCCCGTACCGCCCCCTTGCCCACGGGAATACCTGAGAACACCGCCCCAGAGGTAAGGTACCTGGCCAGTGGTTCAAGGGCTAGGTCAAAAAGAAGGGGCAATAGCGGGCAACCCTGGCGGGTTCCTTTGTGTAAGTGGACGACCGGGGAGAGAAATCCTGGCGTGTAGATTCGCGCCTTTGGCGAGGAATAAATGTGGGATAGTAAGGTTCTAAAGGCTCCCGAGATCCCAAATGCGTCCAACACCATCCCCAGCCAGGGCCATTGGACATTGTCGAATGCCTTCTCGGCGTCAAGCGTGACAAGGGTAGGATGGTCCCCTGGCTGAGGACGGAGATGCACTCTATCAAGAACCGCCAGTACCGTCCTAATATTAGTGACAGCGGACCGGCTCTTGATAAATCCAACTTGCTCCTCTGATATTATAGACGGCATAATAGTGGAGAGGCGGTCAGCCATAATCTTTGTCAGAATCTTAGTGTCCACGTTTATAAGGGATATAGGGCGGTATGAACCTGGGAGTAGGGGGTCCTTACCTGATTTGGGTAAGAGTTTTATGTAAGACATGTCTGCCGAGGGGGGTAGACCTTTGTCAGATAGAGCCCCGTTAAATAACTCGGACAGGGGGGTGGATAATTGGTCGCCCAATAGTTTAAAGAACTCCCCAGAGTAACCATCAGGTCCTGGGGCTTTAGAGGATTTAAGGTGTTTAATGGTGTCTAAAACTAACTGAGGAGAGATAGGGGCATTGAGCATGTCCAGATGGTCAGGGGTCACATGAGGAAGGGAAACCTTTTGGAGAAGGGTGTCAGATATCCGGGGTTTGTCAGGGTCAGAGTACAGCTGCGAAAAATATAGGGCTAGGTGGTCGCTAATGGCTTTTGGACTGGCAAGAAGTCGATCATGGGAGTCGCGGTAATGTGATGAATCGCCCCACGGCCTCTAACTAGATTGGCAAGTAGCTTACCCGCCTTGTTGCCGAATTTGTGTAGCGTGGCTTCCATCTCTGATCTATTTAGGTCCTCTCTCTGCGCTGCCCACTCGTCGAACTGGCGTTTGGCTTGGGTCCAAGCTTCCTTATTCAGTAAAGTCGGGGTCTGTAAAAAACAATCATAGCATTTACGCAAATGTTCACTAGCCATTGTAAATTTCTCCAGTGCTTCCCTTTTTTTGGCTGTGGTATATGCAATTATACGACCCCGTAATACGGCTTTGGCCGTGTCCCAAAATAAGGTTATATTTTCCCTGTGTGCCGCATTATCTGTACAGTAGGTAAGCCACCATCCCTTAAGAAGGGAGGCGAAGTTCTCATCTTTGCTAAAAGACACAGGGAACCGCCACAAAATATCAGTCCCCTTGGGGAATGTTTCAGCCAAGGAAATTGATATTGGGGAGTGGTCCGATATCACCATTTGTTCAATTGATGTTTGCATAACTTTTGGGAATAGGGATTGGGAAGTAAAGAGGAAGTCTATGCGAGACCATGTAGACCTCGGGGCCGAGTAGAAAGTGTATTCTCGTTCCACCGGGTTGTGTGACCTCCAAGGATCAATCAAATCAGTATGGGACAACAGTGGGGGTAACGCTCTGTCTCTAGCAGACACTACCGTGGTACCTGATGGAGAATTTTTCGATGATCTGTCAGCTTGAGGGTGAACCACTGAGTTAAAATCTCCACCCACTATTTTATAGGGGGAAGGATCCGCCAGTATTTGTGACTCTAGAGACGAGAAAAAGGCCGCATTGTCATCATTAGGGGCATATATATTGTATATACTAAAGGTGCCACATGGAGTTTCCAGAACCAGGTTGTGGAGCCGCCCCACAGCATCATGAGACGAGCTCAGAACCTTATAGGAGAGGTTCCTGTGTAACAACGTGATCACTCCTGCCCTCCTATCCATAGAGGGGGAACCATAAACCTCCCCTACCCACAGTTTTTTCATTCTGAAGAAATCGTCCTGAGTCAGGTGAGATTCCTGAAGCAGGACGATGTCGCCCTTCAGCTTCTTAAGATGTCGCAATACCATTAAGCGCTTATTGGGGGAGCGCAGCCCCTTAATGTTCCATGAGATTATACGCATAAAGAGATAAAAGAGAGCTACCTTGGTAGCGCCAATTGTGACTTACTATACACAGTATGGTGACCGTAGAAGCCTTGTAGCCATTCCTGGGCTCGCACATGGAAGATGCACCTACAAAAACTAACTTGAAATAAAAGAAAACATAGCAAAACAAACCAGCATTATAACCAAAAAAGAAAACAGCGCCAACAGGTGGTGAAATGGCCAGTGCAGGACCTCTGGCCAAGCAGTGAGGCGCTCTCAACTTCCTTTTTTCAGGGGGAGAAGCGATCCTCCAAACCAAAAACCCTCATATACATGGGATGAGCCTGGGGGAATAAGGGGGGACAGAATGGGGGGAAGGGAAGGATAGAGAAGGAGAGGGGATGGAGGAGGACAGGGAGGGGTGGAGGGAGGGGGAACAGGAGGGGGGGGGAGGGGACGGGAAGGGGGGGGGGGGACAAGAGGGGGGAGAAAGGAAGGGAAAAGGTAGGGAAGGGGAGGGAGGGCCAAAAGGAAAAGCAGAAGATATAGGATATGGTTGAGGCTTATTGAGGAAGATAAACCCTCAGTGCATGTTATGAAATATGAAATATAACTTCCAAGCTGAGTAAGAAAGAAAAGAATCATGGGTCAAACGGTGCCCAGAAAGGGGAAAGAAGAAGGGAGAGAGAAAAAAAAAAAAACACTTATCCATCCTAAAGTAAGTATAAACCGGACTTAATCTGTCCCCTCAATTTGCGAGGACTAACAGTCCAAGTAACAGCCTAATTACTATTATGATGTCGTCGAACTGTCATGTCATCACCCATCATGGGAGTCTTGGAGTGTTCAGGGTGGCACTGTACCCTCCTCTGACGCGAACAGGTGGCGCTGCTTGCGGCGTTTCTTATCAGGGCTCACTAGAAAGATGTCTGCCGACGGTGCCTGGATCATGTCCTCCCGAGAGGGGGATGAGGTCGAAGTAGGACGTAGGAGAGGGCATTGGGCTGCCTCCTCTGCAGAAGTATAAGATTGCAAGCTCCCATCACTGTGTATGATTTTCAAGGTCGCAGGATATTGTAGACGGAACTTTATACCTTTCTTGTACAGTTCAGAACAAATAGCGCTAAACGCTCTGCGTTTACGTGTGGTCTATGCAGAATAATCCGCAAACAAAATGACTTTGGCATCGTGGAGCAATAGGGGAGTATTCCTGGTCCTGAAGGCTTTGAGAATATCCTCTTTATCATTGAAGTCCAAGTACCGCATGATGATTTGTCGCGGGCGGGCTCTCATGGCACCAGTGGTGTCTTCCAGGTTGGCGATGCCAGGGCCCACTCTGTGTGCCCGCTCTACTCTCTTGGGGAATGGCAGTCCCAAGGCCTCCGGCAGTGTAGACTCGCAGAGGTGCTTAAGCTGTTGCGGTTTAATGGACTCCGGGAGTCCAACGAGTCTCAGATTATTGCGGCGTGCTCGATTCTCTTGGTCCTCAAGACGTTCTTTAAGTGCGGCGGTTTCACGTATGAGATAACGCACTTGGGCAACAGTAGAGGAGGAGACATTTTCAGTCTGATGTACTCTCTGTTCTATTTCGTCTAGACGAACCGCATGCTTTTGTACCTCTATTTGCAAGGCTTGCATCGATGCCCCTATGGCAGTGACCAAAGTTTCTCTCAGATCAGGCGCCAGGCGGTCGGCTACCGCTATAGCCAGGTGCTTGTAGTTAATGGGAATCATGGAGGCTTGTGGCGCAGCCTCTAAATCATGCTGGAGAGAGATTTGAGAGTCCTGTGATAACAGAACATAGTCTGTGTCAGGCGCACCTGTCTGCTCCGGCATGTCCGCCAGGTCCGAAACACCCGGTCCGGTCTGTGTGAGGGCAGCTGTGCTCGTGGCGTCCGCCATATTGTGAGCAGGGGAGGCCGCGTCCACTACGCTTAAGGACGGGCCGGCAGGGACTCTCAGCACGAATCGATCCATGCGTGGGCACTCCACAACAGGTGAGGATTCTCCCAGAGGTATTCACCCCCGAATTCGGCCAGTATCGTCGCTATATATGCGGGTGTAATGAGGTGGTCTGGAGGAGCTGCGTCCCGCACGTCCTCACATCCCTGCGCCGGAACCGGAAGTGTTTATCGCCCTTTTAATAGGACAGCAGGGGAACTACTTTGATGTCCTTTTGTGGCAAGACCATATCTGTAATTATTTAGATATCAGTCATAACTGCATTTTACATTTTGCAGCAATACAAACTATTTTTATCCATTTGGATTTTTTTCTTCAGTAAGTGTATATTTGACAAATAATTTAGATGCCTTAATTCAATTCTAACCTGTCAGTGCCATAATTTCAGCCAGTAACTCCCCCCTTTCCCCCCGCGGTGTGTGCAGTCAATCATAACTTATTTATTTTTAATATTGTGTATGAGATTTTGCCAGATGAGTTATAGTTTTTATGCAAACCATGTTTGGGTACATATAAGCTACAGAATAACAATTATTACATTTGATTTGAGGGCATGCAAAGAAAACAGCAGTTTCTTTTCTGTGTGATTTATTTCATGGTGTTATTTCATATATATGTTAAGCAAAATATATGTCTTCCATGGAGTGTTTTGATTACAATCATACTAAATTCATAGGAAAGTGGTATGCTTTATTATTTTTGCACAATAAATACACTTTTTACAAAATTATTTGTTATAGTGTTGGCACGTTTAAGGACTTTCCCCCCCATGGACATAACTGTATAATGCTTGTTTCTGGGGGCATGGTTTGTAGTTTCCATTTCTTTTTCTGGAAAAGAAAAAAGATTTACTCATGTGGTCCCCTTTTAGGAAAGTAGGTTCCTCCAATAGATTCCTCCAGTCCCCAGTTCCACATATGTGCCAGTCACCAGGGGGGTCCATATGCTCACTACACCCATTGTTACATTCCTTGAGGGGTGTAGTTTCCATAATGGGGTCACTTGTGGGGGTTTTAACTGTCTTGGCAACACAGGGGCCTTTTACATACAACATGGCCCTTGAAAATCCATTCCAGCCAAATCCAGCCTCCAAAAGCCAAATGGTGCTCCTTCCCTTTGGAGGCTCGTCTTGAGGCCGCTTAGCGACTTATGTCCACATGTGGGGTATTTCCGTACTCGAGGGGAAATTGCGCTACACATTTTGTGTTTTTTTTAAATCTTTTAACCCCTTGGGAAAATAAAAATATCAAGACTAGATCAATGATTTAGTGTAAAAATTAAAAAGATTTTTACGCTAAATATTGGTCTAGCCTTGATTTTTTCATTTCCACAAGGGGTTAAAAGAGAAAATAAACACAAAACGTGTAGGGTTATTTCCCTGCACTTCTGGGATCTCCCATTTTCCAGTGTGGGGGACGTCACCTGGAAAATGTTGCCCTGATACGATACGGGGTCCTTTATATCTAGAAGCGCTGGGTCCACTCCATGGCTGCTAAATATTAGGGCTCTAATTACTGCTTTTGATATTTTCGGATTGTGCCACAAGCTACAGTAGCTCAGGCAGCGAGGGACTGGAAGAGGGGGATGCTGATAAAAAAGTTATCCCCGTACAGGTGGTAACCTTTATCCAGCAATGGGAAGATTAGTTTCCAAATGATCTTCCCACTAATTCCGAGCATGGGGGGGGGGGCATTCCTTCATATACTCTAAGAGTACGTGGACACTGCGGAATGGCAACAGATAACCCTTCGTGCATTTCACAGCTGGCACCCGCCGGCGGACTGATGCGGGCGCACGTGTCTCCGCACGTGTCATAGACTTCATTCTATGCACGGGCGGATTCCGCCCTCCGTCCAAAGAATGAACGTGTTCATTCTTTGGACGGACGACGGAATCCACCCACGCAGAGAATGGAGTCTATGACACAGGCGGAGGCGGGTGCCGGCATCAGTCCGCCGGCGGGTGTCAGCTGCAGAATGCACGAAGGGTTATCTGTCGCCATTCCGCAGTGTGCACGTACTCTTAGAGTATATGAAGGAATGCCCCCCCCCCCATGCACTGGATGATAATGAATGGAGGAAAAAAGGATCCCTCCCATTCATTCTCACTGGCTGCTTTGGCGTTGGAGGCAATAATAGCATATTCCTCCGCTGCCGAAAACCTCCTGTGGGGCATTTTTATACTGGAGGTATGTAAATGTGTAGTGGTGTAGTGTAAAACTTTATTTCATGTAGTGTAGTGTAATGTTGTTGTTTTTACGTGTTTTTTTAACATAAAGCGAAAAAAAAAACCTACGCCAAAAAATGTGTTGCTGATAAATGCTACACTTATACACGGTACTTATCATCAGACAGAGGTGGTAGGATATAGAAAAAAAAAGCCTACACCAAAAAGGAGGAGTTGCTGACTAGCAGCGCACTTATGTGCGATGCTGATCAGCACTCAGCGGCGGTGGGGTACATAAAGAAATGAAAAAAAATAATTAAAAAACACTGCCTACAACCCTATAGCTACTGATAAGTGTATTATATACACTGATCAGCCGCTAGGGGGCAGTAGCACTGAAAAATCGGGAAAAAGTCTAAGATAGACGACGGGGAGCTGAAAAAAGCTGAAGATAGACAAAGAGGCGCTGGAAAAAGCCAAAGATAGACGACGGGGAAGAAGAGGACGCCGTAGTATCCGGAAGACATTGCTCCGGACCCTGGGATCAGGTAAGTATGGGCCTGTACCTGCTCTGAACTCCTCAGCTACCTAGCTGAGGTGTTCAGAGCAGGTATTTACACTTTGTTTCTGACATTATTCTCTGTGATCGGGACCGTGGCACCGTGGCCACCAATACTTATAACAGTAATGGTGGTTAGTGCTGTCTCGGACAGCACCAACCGCCATCGCTTTCCGGGTCACGGATGGCCCGGAAAGCTAAAGATCGCTGTTTTTGGCTGATCTGAACTGGGCAGGGAGAGATGGCCTGCTATGTTATATAGCAGGCTATCTCCCCCGATCGGGACCCGGACAGCCGTGGCGCTCTCTTAAAGGGCACGCGTACCGGTACGTCATGGGTCCTTAAGTGACAGGGATCCATGACGTACCAGTACGGCATGGGTCCTTAAGGGGTTAAATTCTATTATGTGAGTTCTTAAGTGTAAGACAAGCATTATCATTTAATTATTGTAAATTCATAATCTGATAAACAAAATTTTGTTCCCTGAATTCAGACATGTTTAGTTTTAAGTGATAACCAATAGGGTAGGTGCTGTAATGCTATGTTCACATTCAATATGAGGCAGATTCCACCAAGATTTCCATTTGGGCTTTGCCACAAAATGTACCTGAATTATGCTCTTGCACTTTTACACGACATAAGTTCCGCAGAAATCATTATTATTATTGTAGCTATTGTTACAACAGCCGTGATTTCTGCAGTACTTACGTAGTACTGCAGGCTGGGTGAATCCCGGCCGGAATGTGTACACCGTAGAAAACTGTCATGTCAGTTTTCTGCGGCCGCAGATAACCCTGGCAGCTCACACAATGGAGTGAGCTGCTCTGGCTGCACGCTCCATTGTGTGCTGTGGGGAGTTCTGATGCGGGCGTGCACTGGTGTGGCCGCATCAGCGGCGCTAAAGATGATCTTTTCTGAGACCAGCCGTTCCGTGACCCAGCCGGTTCACGGAACGGCTGGTCTCATACAATGTGTGAACATGGCCTAAATTGCAGTGAACCAGGTTGAGCAGAGATGGAGAGGGGATGATGATAAATTAGGAAATTCTGAGTTATACAGCGTCATGTCCTAGTTATAAGGATACAATGACTGAGCCGGTGATGGTGATGGAGTGATATGGGCTGGTTCTGCAGCATGATATGGGCTGGTTCTGCCTTTTTGTCACAGATGAAACCAAGGACCTCTGCATGTGGAAAATCTACTCACTGGCCATTTCCTGAACTCTCCCTCTTTTTTGGGGTCAACTGTAGAGGTTGTGAGGGGGCTGCACCTAAGCGACTGATGGTAATGGCAGTCAATGTGGTGAACCATGTAGTTCCCCCAGGGGTTACTCCCTAGTACTGCTCGAGAGGTGCAGATGAATATGCCAGACTACAAGGAGAAAAGGTCAAGGTGATGCAACAGTAACTCTTTACTTAGAAAACAGATGCAATGTTTAACAATCCAGTTACTCACAGTTCTTATAATAGCTAGTGATCTGTGATCTGAGATGGGTTACTTTAGTGGATTTTTTCATGGAAGATCATGGAGAGGCCCCTCTTTCTGAGAATAGTCACTAACCAGGAAGACTTGAGTCCTAAACTGGGTATCTAGGTTGGGCCGAAAGTCATTACGTTACAGATCCTAGAATATGTTGAGATGTTGCCCCTCGTACCTCCAAGTCAGGAGAAATGTTGGTGTTATCCTTTACTCCCAACAAGATGGCTTCTCAGATTAACTCCTCTGTTCAGCTATCAACCTCCTCTCCTTTTCAGTGTCCATCTCCTGGACCAAAGCACTGTAAGAGCCAACTCCACGGCTTCTCCTCATACACTCATCTGCCTGTGATCCCCTTAGATGTTTCTCTTGTCACAGCTCACCTAGGGCTCACAGGTTTCCTTACAAAACTGCCTTTTTAGTGGAGCTCATTAGCATAGCCCCACCCCTTACTAGAACCTTCTACTGTAAATGATGTAATACACCCAGAAAGCCATTGGTGGCACTGCTGTCTTTCAACTAGGTGTGTGTGTCAACCTGTAACCCATCTGTAACTACATAAACCATAACATTTTAATATGTAAGCTCCATCCAACAATATTACAACTGAAACAGGAATATATTTAAAAATGATCTCCATGAGGTTTATCATTCTGGTTCACGTCTCGATTAACATGTCTTTCTGGCTAAGATCTAGGCATAGTACATTTGTACACTTTTTGTGATGCCATAATATAAAATCTCTGTGTGACTTCTTTCGGCATACTTCCTGTGATGTAATGATATACATACAATACATATAGTACTGCGCAAAAGTTTTAGGCAGATGTGGGGAAAAAATCTGCTGCTTAAGAATGTTTTCAAAACTAGGAATGTTACATTTCCTTTTATTAATTAACAAAACGCAAAATGAATAAATCAAAGAAAAATCTAAAAATTAAATCTAAATTAAATCAATATTTGCTGTGACCATTTGCCTTCAAAACAGCATCAATTCTTCTAGGTATACTTCAAAATAGTAGAACTACAAAATGAGTATTGTCTACAGCTCCCTAGCTCCTCCCTCTCTGTAGACAATGCATCATCTTCTGATGTCAAAGAAGGAGGCTTGGCTGGATCTTGTTTCTGAGCTCTAGCCTTACTCCCCAAGTGATATCACCAGTTCTGACCAGCCACTACATCCTAGATCCCCATCTCCTTGTCATATACACATAGACACATATGACAAATATTGAGAATAAGTCTCAATACAGTCTTAGTTTACAGACAGTTTAATACCAACCAATTATAATTTTTATGTGAGCTAAGATGACATAAGAAGAAGGCCAATGTCCTTGAGATAATATTGACAAATATTGAGATATTTAAGGAGAGTGAGGAGTGTTTACAGCATGCTGTGATGAATGATGCCCCAGAAAGTGAAGAGAGAAGTGAATACAGCATGTGCTGCAGCCTCACTGGTTGTGCATTAGATTGCAGTGAAATGAGATGTCCTGCAACTTTGGGTGTGGATCTGGCAAGAGTGTAATACTAAGTAACTGCTTAAAGCGACTCTGTACCCACAATCTGACCCCCCTCTCCCCCCCCCCCCAAACCACTTGTACCTTCGGATAGCTGCTTTTAATCCAAGATCTGTCCTATGGTCGGTTTGGCAGGTGATGCAGTTATTGTCCTAAAAAACAACTTTTAAACTTGCAGCCCCGTGCCCAACGACCAGGGCTTAGAATATCTGTGTCCTAACTTTTCACCACCCCTCCGTCCCTCCTCCCCACCCTCTTCATCATTAAGAATGCCACTGGAACATTTTCTCCTGTCTGAACATTGCACAGGTGCCTTAACGATCCAGCCCATGTTCAGTATTCACACAGCTGATGAATAGGAGACAATCTGCCTGGAGCATTCCTAATGATGAGGAAGGCGGGGAGGAGGGACAGAGAGGTTGTGCCAGCCTAATGCATAGGCATTCTAAGCGCTGGCCGTTGGGCACGGGGCTGCCAGTTTAAAAGTTGTTTTTTAGGACAATAACTGCATCACCTGCCGAACGGACGCCAGGACAGATTTTGGATAAAAAGCAGCGATCTGAAGGTACAAGCAGTTTGGGGGGGGTCAGATTGTGGGTACAGAGTCCCTTTAACCAGGAATTACAACCAGGGACCACAGTACTAAAGCCCCCAAAACAAATGGATTGTTGTGGTTTCGGAGGGCTGAGTTATACAGTTAACCAATGCCCTATGCTTCTGAGTAAAATTTTTAAATTTTTTAAAATGACATAATAAAATAGAGTGTATCACAGTAATCAGTATGTTGTACTGGGCATTCTCTTACTTGTGGCAAATCCACAACTCTACCAAAACCATAATAACACTGAATGTATTGAGATTTACTATATACAGACATGTCTAAAGCATTGTTTGAGTATACATGCTAAAGAGAAGACTAGAAACCATTTTACCAGTTTCTAACTTACAGACTCGCTTTATATTATTACATTAAGACAAGAGTCAGTTCTTGTTAGCATGCGTAATACATTGTAAAGAGTTGCTAGCAGTCTGGCTTAAAAAAGCAACACATGGGTTGGAATCTTTAAACAGAACTTACAGTATAACTATGTTAATAAATGAGGCTTTAATCAGCGTTTACAGAATGTGTGTTTCCTCAGACCTCATTCTGTTTGATGTGCACACCTGCAGCGTTCATGTTCTGATATCTGGCGGAATGAAGCCATTTGGCTTGATTACAATCATCACGCAAACTAAATAACACAAGACCGAAATGGAACCATCCAAAAAGAGGTGACGAAGAAACATTAGTTAGATTAGTTTAAAGGCAATAAATGTGTATGTGTACCATTCATGATCATGCTTACATGGAATATGTCAACAAACAATAATCTTCTATCATTCCTAAATTCCCACATTAGGATTTAAAGCGACTCTGTACCCACAATCTTTCCCCCCCAAACCCCTTGTACCTTTGGATAGCAGCTTTTAATCCAAGATCTGTCCTGGGGTCCGTTCGGCAGGGGATGCAGTTATTGTCATAAAAACAACTTTTAATCCGGCAGCGCTGTGTCTAACGGTCCGGGCTTACATTTGTATATGCATTAGGCTGGCACCACCTCTCTGTCCTTCCTCCCCACCCTCCTCATCATTAGGAATGATCCAGGCACATTTACTGCTGTTTTGAGCTTTGCACAGGTGTATTAACGATCTAGCCCATGTTCATTATACACACAGGTGAGGAATAGGAAGCAATCTGCCTGGAGCATTCCTAATGATGAGGAGGGTGGGGAGGAAGGACAGAGAGGGTGTGCCAGCCTAATGCATATACAAATGTAAGCCCCGGCCGTTAGTCACAGCGCTGCCGGATTAAAAGTTGTTTTTATGACAATAACTACATCCCCTGCCGAACGGACCCCAGGACAGATCTTGGATTAAAAGCTTCTATCCAAAGGTACAAGGGGTTTGGGGGGGACAGATTGTGGGTACAGAGTCGCTTTAAAGGAGAATTCTCATGATTGAAAATTGCCACAGCATAGCAGATATCTAATGGATCTGATTGCTGGAACTCCTACCGATCCCTAGAATGGAAGGCTAATGAGAATGAACTCCTTTCATTATTTATGGGGCCTCCAAGCTCTGTTGGGGTCCTGGGGTTGTAATCCTACCAGCAAAATAGGGTATAGCTTTTTATCATGAGAATAGCCCTGGCACACCTCTGTGTGTGCGAAACATTCTTTAGATTGTATATTGTAATACAACAAAGTTTTTTTTGTTTGTTGTAGGCTTCGATTTTGGCCAGTTCTTGATTTCTTTCTCTAACCATTATAATAAAGGGTTATATCTTAGCACCACTGTAGTTACTGGCTGATATGCTTGTTTTACTTTTGCGTCATTGGTGCGCCAACAAAAAGAGTGGGATAACTGACAATGGCAATAACACAAACACTTTACAGGTACAAGTTTGCCAAGTTTCATGTTTGTGTTCGTTGAAAATTGAAAACAAAAGAATTTTGACATTTGTCTAGAGATGGGAAGGTCAGATTTTATTGGATTATTAAGGATTTATGATTTGAACCATGGGAAAATTATCTATCCAATGCAGACTTATAGGTATTCTCTAATATAAGTACTATCTCCAAGTGGTTTAGCTAGAGATGAGCCAACTTACTGTAAGGCTGAACGCACACATACAAACATATATAGCTTATTATGGTTTTCGGTTTATCTAATACAAATATTAGCTTTCCATGATATTTTGATAAGTTGTCTAAAAAAATAAAAAAATCAGTTTTCAGCACACTATTATCCTGAATACTAAGTCACAGAATTGGTTGATCTTTTTGGCACAACTGAATACAATGATGTCTTGATTACAAAAACTCAGAAAATCTAATTCACTAAACTGTCAATATAACATCACATTTTGCTGCAAGGAGTAAACCCCTTCTGTTTCTATTAACTGATGTTTACAGATTTCTACTTCCACGGATTTTACGTGACAGTCAATTTATCACTACCAGGGACACCAGTGTCTATCACTGATCCTCATGTCTCTTGAATTCTTTTATCACTTCTTTGTAACTGGGATTCAGTAGAAAGACTGGAAAACCATAATGACATTTCACTTACAGTCAATCAGCTCAGCTTTATTTCTTTCTTTTTTTTAGGTATTGAATGAAAAATACAAAGAAACTGATTCAGATCAATTGACTTAATTCAGATTTAAAGGTAGGTTGGAAAGGACTGGGCAGTTTAAAATTCCATTGATTTAACAGCATAAAAATGTATAACCTGTGCAAAAAGTGAATTCCTTGCTTATCTTACAACATACAAAGAAAACAAAATGTATGTGCAGAGAGAACGCTTTACCACAGCTAGTGTTCAATATAGGTCCCTAACATATAAGTCACTGTACAATAGAGGGCATGTGAGTACCATCACACTAACCCCTGGCTGTCATCCAGAAATATTTATTGACAATCAAAGTATCCAAAGAGTGTCTCTTATGCAGCTTCTATAGTCATCTGCTCAGGCTAAGCTTAAAAAAGGATTCTATTTGAGTCAGTAAAAATGCTATTTGTTGTTAGGTACAGTAAAAACATAAAAGCCATCTCAATGTATTTTGGCTGATGCCAATATATAGGCCCCCTTTCCTCAGTAAAATAAAAGTTTACAAACAGTATATAGAACTAAAATATGGCATCAAAAGCAGTAATCTTTAAGCTGATCTTGAATTTACATTATGCTTATAATTTTGAAGCAAAATACTTTAATCTGTAGTCCATAATTCCTACAAAAGGTAAACACACAAAAGACTGGCAGGAAACAACAGCTGACAAATAACATAGAATGTTTTGTGTAAGATGTTCTATGGCTTAAAGGGGTAATCCGCAAGAAAAGAAAAATATTTTTTTACTCAATTAGTACAGAACGTTATGCATATTTGTAAATTACTCCTATTTTTAAATAAATCTAGCCTCCCAGTACTTACCAGCTGCTGTATGCCCTGCATGAAGTGATCTTTCCAGTTTGACTCAGTGTTCTCTGCTGCCACCTGACAGGAACTGTACAGAGCAGTAATAAATCCCCATACAATACTTCTCCTGCTCTGGACAGTGGTATGTGTCTGTATTTTAGTTTAGTTGCCTAGAATGAGGGAGCCTGTCAGGAGTTCAGTCTGTCTGTTGTCCGTACAGCATAAATACAAATGACAGATTCCCTTCAAGTTTTCAGACGGGTTTCTGAGTGCTCACAGTAGGATAACAAATGTGATAGAATCAGCAACCACCTCTTTATCATTAGAGAGCAGGGCTACAATAAAATGTATCACCCGTAATACTAAACACAACAGCACAGGATTACACCTATGGCTAAAGATGAGCAAGAATGGCACTTACTGTAGTTTTACTCTTCTCTACCTTTGACATCCTCCATCCTGCACAGTGACAATTTATTATTATTCTCTGTCTTAGTTTTCTTATGTTCGGGTGCCTGCTGTAAAGCAAATGTCTAGAGAGTCTGTTCGCAGTGTGAACAAGTAGCTTAGGCTAGATTAATCAGAAAATAGGAACAGTCTAGAAAAATAGTATGTTTCAATCCTGTTCAGTCCTGTTTAAGTACTCTTTGTTTACTAAGTAAAAATAAGCATTCCTTTCATCTTATATTTTTCTCCAATGCCAAATTGTACAGGTGCAAATGACAGACTTGGTCCACAAGGAGCTAGAAATCGTTGACCTTCTTCCACAAAGGCTAGCTTTCTTGTCTTAAAGGGTAATTATCATGTAACTGACGTGCCATAGTGATGTGTCAGACATTTTCATCATTGGGCGCCCGGATGCTGAGACTAGTGATGAGCGAGCATGCTCGTCCGAGTTTGGTACTCGTTCGAGTATTAGGGTACTTGATGGTACTCGTTACTCGGATATGCATCTTGCAATACTCGAGACAATGGCATCTTCCACTTCCTGCATGTCTGGCGGCTTTCTTTCAGCCAATCAGGAGAGGCTTTGGGAGCTCGTAGCATCACGTGGGAACCCTACATGTCGATAGCAGCGGTTGGCTGGCCAGATCGGATGACCTGGGCATATAAGAATTAGGTCCCGCAATGCTCGCTTCAGACACAGGCTGGATGAGCAGAGGGAGAGAGCTGCTGTCTGTCAGGAAGAGTGTAAGGCAGGGAATTAGTGTACGGTTAGGCCAGAATCCGACACATAGAACCCAAAAGTCCTTCTTAGGGCTTAACATTTTTAAAACATATATTTTTTTTGTTACTCTTGGCTGCTGGCTTGGACTTGTAGTGCAGCTGTCAGCAGTCAATTTGTGCTCTTGCTGACATTCTCTTGGCTGGCTTGGATCTGTAGTTCAGCTATACCTATCCTCACTGTGCTGTGTCCTGTGCACATGGTGCCTTAAAAAAAAAAAAATCAGTTACACACATACTCTATACGACTACCCCCAAATCTGCTGTCTGTTATTGGCCAAAATTTGGCGTAATGTTGCGATTAGCCAGCTCCAGAGGCATCCATGCATGCTGCCCCTGCTGTTTCCTGTCCATTTCTGTGTTGTTGCCATCATTTTCTGAGGTTTCCAGGTTTTCACGCAACCTTCCCTGTGCATAGCTTGAGTCTCCCATTGACTTTAATAGGGCTTGTTACTCAAAACGAGCACCCGAGCGTCGGGAAATATTCGTTTCGCTCATCTCTAGCTGAGACCTCAGCCAATCACTAAAGCCCCACTTAGCTCTGCTCTGATAGTGGCACAATGTGGACTATGGATTTATAGAAAGTCCAAATACTTAAGCACTGGGACACATATTAGTCAAAACCCCTAATAAGTCACAATGTCGACATTTTAACATGTTTTTCAAAGTTCATTTTTTTTTTTTTTAAATAAATGAATAGGGTTGTAAGTGCAAGTAACTTTGCAACATACATGTTTCTTTTTTTTATGTTTTTTATGATTAAATCAACCTTCAGGCTATGTTCCCACACAATATTTTTGCTAAGTACTTTAATTTTGCAGCTGTTGCGCTTGATTGACAATGCATGTTATTTGACTTAAAGGAGAAGTCCGGCCAAAATTAATTTTTGATATGTTGTTACTTATGAAAAGTTATACAAATTTCTAATGTACATTAATTATGGGAAATGCACATATACTGCTATTTCCCTTAATTTAGTAGATCAGGAAGTGTTAGAAATATCTCTGAAGAAGTGACGTCACGACCCAGGGTGTAATTCCTATGGAGTGTCCAGCAGGGGGCGCTCTCTATATAGAAGTCTATGGGACTTTATTGTTTCTATGGGTTTCTATGTAATGTAATGTAATGTAGTGTACAGTGCTTTATTGAATGAATACATCTATGGAATACTTTGGGGAGCAAGTGTCCTTGCTCCCCAAAGTATTGCATAAATGTATTCATTCAATACATTCAATACACAGTAAGCCCGCCGATCCGCCGCATTTCCGCCGCATTCCCGCCGATCCGCCACACGCTGATCCGCCGCATTCCCGCCGATCCGGACCATATACATTGAACTACAGCTCCCATCATCTGCTTCTAGTATGAACAGGTGATGGGAGCTGTAGTTGGGTAAGGGATATCACATGCCGCCGGGCGCAGGGGGGAGCCGCTCAGTACACAGGAGCGCTCCCCCCTCCTCCTCCTCCTTCCGTGATAACTTCCGCCTATACCAATGCTGACTCCCTGCCTGGCCGCCGCTCTCCGCTCTCATATACCGGCTCCCAGCATCAGCGCGGACACCAGGATGCATCGGGAGCCGGTATGTATGGGGGGGAGAGCGGAGAGCGGCGGCCAGGCAGGGACTCAGCATTGGTATAGGCGGAAGTTATCAGGAGGAGGGGGGAGCGCTCCTGTGTACTGAGCGGCTCCCCCCTGCGCCCGGCGGCATGTCATATCCATTACCCAGCTACAGCTCCCATCACCTGTTCATACTAGAAGCAGATGATGGGAGCTGTAGTTCAATGTATATGGTCCGGATCGGCGGGAATGCGGCGGATCAGCGTGTGGCGGATCGGCGGGAATGCGGCGGAAATGCGGCGGATCGGCGGGCTTACTGTGTATTGAATGTATTGAATGAATACATTTATGCAATACTTTGGGGAGCAAGGACACTTGCTCCCCAAAGTATTCCATAGATGTATTCATTCAATAAAGCACTGTACACTACATTACATTACATTACATTACATAGAAACCCATAGAAACAATAAAGTCCCATAGACTTCTATATAGAGAGCGCCCCCTGCTGGACACTCCATAGGAATTACACCCTGGGTCGTGACGTCACTTCTTCAGAGATATTTCTAACACTTCCTGATCTACTAAATTAAGGGAAATAGCTCTATATGTGCATTTCCCATAATTAATGTACATTAGAAATTTGTATAACTTTTCATAAGTAACAACATATCAAAAATTAATTTTGGCCGGACTTCTCCTTTAAGGTTGTCACTCTTCCTGGATAACTTTTTTTTCTCATTGAGAAATGTCCATGGATGAGGAGGATTCATGTCTCTGGGGAAGAGGACAATACTTCTTGTTTATTCAAAAATGTATGTGCTTCTAACCCATTTGGTAGCAAAAACAAAAAACTGCTACAAAAAGCTGTGTCAAAGAGCCCTAAGGGTATGTTCACATGCCACAAAAAATGTGTGGTTTCCATTTCTCATTGACTTCATAGGGGAATGTTAAAGAAAAAAGAAAAATGTTAGTTACATATTACTTTTCGGGGAAGTTCCATTTAGAAACTCACATCAAGCTCACATCACATCAAAATGCATAAAAATCCATATAAAAATCCACATCAAAACCTGCACCAAAAATCACATTGAAGCAAATTCCATGATGATTTTGAAGTTTTTTTAAGACCTGTTTTTGCCCATGATAATGTACCCAAATAGAAAAAAGTTCTATAGTGGTAGCATCACTACAATGTGCACCTCTACAATATACAGGACATGATGAGGCAGGGCCTAGAGCATCTGCGCCCTAAGCCTGCATCGCCTCTCTCATCAACTTTCTTTTTTTTCTATGACATGGATCCAGCACTTTGTAAATACTTGTAATACTTTAAGTTCGGCAAGACCCCATGGGCTCTTTGTCCCAGATGACGTACTCTAGCTTAAACCTTACCTTTATACACATGATCTTAATAATGAATTTATAACACCTGATAGGAATCTAACATATATAAAAAGGAGAAACACTGTACTAAAAACATCTAACACCATTAGCCTATATTCAAAATGCAACATAGATTTGTTATATAAAAAAGATACAAGTGCTGTAACTTAGATACATGTAAACAATTTGTAGTAAAACAACAATTCACGTCTTACATTGAGATAAAAAATAACAACAAATATTTTAACACAACAGGAGATAAAAAAAGATGAAATAAAACATTTTATTAATTGTAATTCTACTAATTTAGTGTATGTGATAGTATGCATAGAATGTTGTAAAGAGAAATGTTGGATGTACAGCCTGGACATTGAAAACAGGCATACTGGCACTTGAATGATGTACGTAACAATTCAGATAGAAACAAGTCATGTGCGTCTATGCACTTTCTACAAAAACACAACGGATAATTGATGAATTTATGGTATAGAAAAATAGTTATGCATCTAAGAGGTGGCGATACTCATCACAAATTATTAGAGGCCTTTTGCCAATTTGGAGGGGACACTATATGTGATTGTAGCACTGTATGGGCACAGGTCCCCATGCTGCAATCTTGTTTACCCATTGTTTACATCACTGTGGCACTTTACTCCCCTGAGAAGTTCCCCATTGGGAACAAACTGGCAGACACCGTTTTATTTAAAGTATTATAGGAACAGGTTAAGGAAGAGAGTGGCAGAGACATCTTTTTTAAGGCCGCTAGCCCTCACTGGAGGGCTAATATTGACAGGGTAGAATAAAGTTTAATAGGGATCGGTGGCCATTACCCTATGCAATGCACTTTACTGTTCTTCCTTCGAGCACTTGAAATACTGCAAGACCTGCAAAATAGCTTGGAAACTGCAACTCAAAACTAGGACACTGCCACATATTCCCTGCTTGAGCGATCTGAAAATTTTTGGTGAATTTTTGTTTGGTTTACAATCAGAGTGGGGCTGAAGTGGGCCTGTTTTAATAGAGTTAATGAAAGGTATTTTTTACTGATATCCTTCATTTATTCATTTATCCTGCAATTTAAACTGAATTCAGCATTTTCAGATGTTTTTAGTACTGTGTTTCTCCTTTTTAAATATGCAAGACTCCTATCAGGTGTTATAAATTGATTGTTAAGATCGTGTGTATAAAGGAAAAGGTTAACCTAGACTATGTCTAGAGGTGTGTAGCTGTTGGAGTATTGATGGTGTCTAGCCGAATGTAATTGTGTTGGAATAAAGTATCACTAAATTTACAAAGTGCTGGACCCACTTTTCCTCTTTGATTCTTTGTGATTTCCCATGACGCATGACCCCTTTGTTGAGCTCTATCACTGCAGCTTACCCCTCCCCTTAGACAATAGGCCATGCCGAATGTTACTATGTATAGGGAGGATGGGCAGCATGGTGAGAGATGACTGATAGCCAAACAATCGTTCAGCCATCAGTTACTGAAAGTGTATGGGGACAAATTCCACATGGCAGCAGACAACATACCAACCACTGTTCAACACTCTACTCATAAGGGAAATATTAAAGCCAAATTGTCAATTGGAAATCTATTGTAAGATAGCTCTGTGTAATGTTACTATCTTCTTGTGCCGCTATGCTATTAGTTCTCTGTTGAATTTTAGGGTCAGACTTCTGCTGAGAATAGAGATTTAGAACCCGTTGTTCCAATGATGTCAGGATTAAAGCCCTTTTGTCGACCATTTTGGGGAAGATCTCTTTACACCATTTCTTATAGTGCCCTCTATAGCCGCACACTTAAATATCTAGTATTCTGCAACAGGATTTGTAAGCCAAATGCAGGAAAAGATACAGATGATAGAACATGGAAAAGGTAGAGATCCTTCCATTATGAATGTCTCCTGGTTTTGCATTACAAATACTATTGCAAAATGCTGACCTAAAACACAAGTGTGAATAAAGTCAAAAAGGAAGTTTAGGACAAACACAAAAACATATGGTAGAACAGTCAAGGTTAGAGACAGCAGGCCTGAATGTCTCTCACAGAGACAATCTCTTGTGCTGTAAAGTAGCTGAGAGACAGGGCTATATAGATTTGCTGATGCATAAACATGTTGCAGCTAAGATGATCATAAGACAACAGCAAGAGGGTAAAATGGCTCAAAAGGAGACAGAACATATTAACTGGTGATGCAGCTTACTAATAGCAGTCTCAGGGGATTTACAGCACAATGCACTTAAAACAGTCATATAGGAAATGTCTAAGAGCCTACATTACTTTCACAAAAGGGACAAAGAAAACCAAGTTCCTCTTTCACTGTATGCAATTAATGTACAAAAACTAATTGCTGATGGATGATTTTTTTGTTTTTAATTTGTGAAGTATGTGCATCTATATTATATATCTAGAGGTAGTATTATACTGTATATCTATAGTTAGCACTACATATAGACATATAACCACAAGTTAAAGGTTCCTTAAGAAACTTTGAACAGTGTTTTTTTTTTTTTTAAACTCTACAAAAAAGTGGCAGAAGTTTTTCTCATTTGAGTGTAAGTAACTAAATGGGGTTTTATCTCTGGTGTGCCATCCCCTGCTTTTTTTCAGTACAAAGCATATGATCATGTAATTCCAGGATTTCTATTGAAGAATTGGGGAAAAACACCTGAAAATACAGTACTATGCATATGAAATGATGTGTTTTCGTGCCTTTTTACACCCCGTGGAAGTCTATACACCATTGTTTCTGTAAAAAAAAAAACGATGCTGAAGAGCCTGCTGCGATTTTAAAAAATTGCAAATGCACTGAAAAACAACAAACTGCCCAAAAAAGGCCATACCAAAAAAAACATCCTGTGGGTATTGGATTAATTTTTTTCTATTGACTCTCAGCTAACATCTGGCTGCTGCTTTCTTGAGCCAAAAAACAAAAAAGGCAGCATTTTTAGGTTGACTTTCTTGAGCCAAAAAACTGAAAATGTCAGCGTTTTTAGGCTATGTTCCCACAATGTCTTTTTTTGACAAAGTAACGGAATGTTGTTTGATAATGACTGCTGTCAATGATGATCATGATCATTATTAACAGCAATCATTGTAAAATAACGGCCATTATTTTCAATACAACTGACTATTTTGCATAAAAAGACCTTGTGTGAAAAAAGCCTATAGTACAAAGGGACGAAGAAACGAGCCAATGATTAATGGATTAATATTATAGGCTCTCCAGACTAGCATTTGTTCCTGATCTGTGCTCAAGGACCTTTTTACATGGGCCGATTATTGTGCAATAAATCGTTTGAATTCAAATGATAATCGCTGGTGTAAACGCAGCAATGATCAAAAGACAAACATTATTTTTTTGTACGTGACTGGCATCTTTTGAGCTGACTTCAAAAACATTGTTAATTGTTGGCAGATCTTTCAGTGTAAACACTCATCGTTCACAATATATTTTATGAACGCAATTACGATTGTAAATACAATCGCATTAATGACTTTTCTTAGCAATCTATCTTTTCATCTAAGTGTCTATTGTTTAAAAAAAATCATTGCTTGGTATTTACATTGAGCTGTTGATGGCAAATAACATAGTACCCTTAGGATATATTCACACGCTGCAGATTTATTACAGAAATGTCTGATAATTTTACTTATTTAAATGAACCTTGCAGAAAACTCTGCACAGGTTGCAGACATAGCTCCATTTAGTTGTTAGGAATGAATTTTTCAGTCACAGAAATTTCTAGACAGAATCTGCACATGGAAACATACCCTAAGGCCAATTGACATCAATCCCAGACCCTAATATGATGGACCTAAATGTTACTATATTTTGTAAATTAGCATTAAAATAATGAAATAAATGCTCTAGGTAATTCATAAGCCTGTGATATATTTCCTGTACTGATTTCCTAGGGATTTCTTCCAATCTGTTGCGAGTTGTGGTAGAAGCTGTGACCTCTATGACTTAACTGAGCCCTACAGGAGGCTTTTGTAATCTGAAATGAGGAACAGTGAAAGACTATTATGCTTCAGCGGTCCCTTTGTGTAACTCCAATTCATGAGATACTGTATAACATTCTTTCTTGATGTGATTACTTCCCTCCCTTGCCTGACTACTCGTAGGGAAGGACATTTAAATGTAAATCGATAGCTTCTTTCACAGAGAGCTAAAATGGGTTAGCACTATTCCATGAAGAAACATAGGTGGATGGATAGATAAAATACAGATGTAGCAGAGGCATGTTATTTGCCGTTTTTCACAGCACTGTACATAACCTCATGAACTAGAACTGTAGGTCCACATGGAGAGAATCTTTTCCTCTACAAGTCTACGGCTGGTCTGCAGCAATGGCAGCATAAAACTCATATCTGGATTTTACCTCTGCTTCACTGAGTGGGGAACTCAGTTGTAAAATATCCACAACAGAAATTGACAGTCTCTAGAGGTTAAAGTGTCTTTGTCGTTTAAATTCTTTTTGCAGAAATCAATAGTACAGGTGATTTTAAGAAACTTTGTAATTGGGTTTATTAGCCGAAAAATGCATTTTTATCATGAAAGCAGTTTGAAGCTCTCATGGTCTTCATGGTTCTCTAATGGAGAGGGAAGGGGTGGGGGAAAATGAGACACCAAAACAGGACAAGAAAGAGTTAATGTACAGCTACATCACCGGGCTATCTCCTCTGAACTAAGCACTGACCTCTCTGACCTCTAAATACCGCTTTCACACAGGTCCCACTGTGTAATCCTTTGTTTTCTGCTCTCTGCTGGCGACTAATCTCCCCCCTCCCCCCTCCTCTCTCCATAGAACAGACAGGGCCCGACTGATGTAAAAGAGTCGAGATTTCCTGATAATGAGCAGTGATTGAGAGAGAGGAGGGAGGGGAGCACCTGGGGAAAGTCTTTTTGAATGCAGATAATGGCATATTTACCTAATAAACCGAATTACAATGTTTCCTAAAATCGCCTGGACTATTGATTTCTGCAAAAAAAGCACGAAAATACGACAGTAAAAACATACAGTAAAATCTTTACTGTATGTCAATTTACATGAAGATAATCGGAAAAAATAAAACTGGTGTAGACAGAATAACTTTACATAGTTAATACGACACTTTAGGTCATTGTTCAGCATATATAAAAATGCTTGTGCTGATATTGCTCTAGGCAGGCTGTATTCATGGCAGCAATAGAGGCCTAGCAGGGGCCTCAGCTTGCCATTTCCATGGATCCATGGATTGGTGATGGGGTGGAGTTGCCGGAGTACTCCTTTAAGCTCTTTGACATATTTAAAGGTTTTGATTATGCCCCCCCTCTCTGTGATACTCCGATACAGAATTCATCATTCTCTAATATTTTACATTTGGAAACATTGAACTGCAGTTTCCATTGTTCAAACCTTATGTAGTAAAACTAAATGATTTTACATATTACTGACACCACCAGCAATATCAACCCTATTGTACACTTTTCTGCCATCAGCAAATATACAAACCTTACCTTCCAAACCTTCTCCTATGTCACATACAAATATATAAAAAAGAACAGGACCCAGAACAGACCCTTGTGGCACACCACTTGTAACCAGTCTCTGCTCAAAAGAGACACAATTAATAACAACCCTCTGATATCTATCATTCAGCCAAGCACAAATCCACTGAACTATTAAGGGATTTAGTCCAATTTTCTCTTAACTTCTCTATTAGCTCTTTAAGTGGAATTGCATCAAAGGCTTTGCCATATATCATAACAAAAATGATGCCTGATATATCACATAATGCTCACACAGGGCTCAAACTCACAACTGCAGCCGGAAACTGTGTGGTATGTATACTAAATATTATGGTAATGAATTTCTTATTTTCATACTGCAGGGTATATACTTCTATTTTTATGCAAAAATCATACAATTTTAGCATTACCCTCTGCATTATGCAGTTCCCTGCTGTAGTTCTTCACATTGACTTTCAGTAACTGTGGATTTTACACATGGTGCCTCAGTGGTGCATGAACAGTACATCTGTCTATGGGCACGGCTACACTGAGATGTTTTGTAGTGCAGCTATTTAAAAGTATAAAAAGCTGTCACTGATTAACAGTTTATATTGGCACTACAAGAAGTTTAAAAAACTGCAATTTTTTTTTTCAGGGCAGTTTTTATTCTATAGGTCAGCTCAATTCTATCAAAACCAAATATTACTTATTGTTTTGTTCTACTACTTTAAAATTTTGTTTTTAAAGGATTCAAATGGACTACAGTTAAAGGAGAAGTCCGGCAAAATTTTTTATTTAAGTATTGTATTGCCCCCCAAAAGTTATACAAATCCCCAATACACACTTATTACGAGAAATGCTTGTAAAGTGCTTTTTTCCCTGCACTTACTACTGCATCAAGGCTTCACTTCCTGGATAACATGGTGATGTCACAAACCGACTCCCAGAGCTGTGTAGGCTGTGGCTGATGGAGAGGATGATGGCAGGGGGACACAGGGCACTGGAGGGACACTGAGCATCTCTCTGCCATCAGCCACTCCAGCAGCCACAGCCCATACAGCTCTGGAAGTCGGGTCGTGACATCACCATTTTATCAAGGAAGTGAAGCCTTGATGCAGTAGTAAGTGCAGGGAAAAAAGCACTTTATAAGCATTTCCGGTAATAAGTGTATATTGGTGATTTGTGTAACTTTTTGGGGGCAAGACAATACTTTAACAACAATTTTTGCCGGACTTCACCTTTAAAATCAGTTTGATTGCCTATGTCTAGGGCTGCACCAAGTCTATACTATTTCTATCTGTTACAGTTAATGTTCAGTTCCATACAAGAAGCGGTAAAATGCTTTAAATATTTGAAAATTGGAAGCTAAGAAATGATCTGCATAAAGTGCCTGTAGAACACAATAAAATGTCATAAAATGATCAAACAAAATACTGACGAATGATACATTTACAGGCACAGTGTTTGTAGCATGTTTGATGCTATGTTTTCAGCTGTGGTTTTGGTTTTACTAATGCTTGTTTTTGTGCTTCAGAAAACACACAGCATTAACATGCAGCTAAAAACACTGTGGGGGACATTTATCATTTGCACCTTTTTTTGCGAATATTTTTAGCACTGTGCACTGGCTTATATGTTTGCAGCCTAGTAAGGTATTTATGAACATTCACATGTTGGTTCATAAATCACCTGCTATAGCTTCCCTGGCGCTGTGCATTTTACTGCAGGTATTCATGAATTGACCCTGGTTAAAAAAGTTCCGCTACCCTGGGACTGGAGTACAGATGCGAACGAAAATGCGAAAATTTCAAAATTCTCACATGATAAATCCCGGCTGAGAATATTCTTACGGATAACCACGCCCACAAATGTCAAGAAGGCAAAAACTGGAGTAAGCTGTCATATTCACACATACACCGAGCTACACTGTTTAGTAAATCTGACGAAGGGCTGTGCACATCACACTTACGCCAAAAAATACTAAGGAGCACAAGGTACACTGCTTGATACATGTCCCCCTGTAAGTATACCCTAAAACAAAACAGCACAATAAAATGCAACAAAAAGGCAAAAATATAACTTAAATTTTTTTTTTTCAAGGCTATGTTCACGCACGCACGCACGCACGCACGCACGCACACACACACACACACACACACACACACTTATCATGCTGCCTGAGACCCTCACTGTCTGGTTTCCCACAGTGACCAATCACCACAGCTCAGAATTTCATGTATTAAACCTGATATGTGATTGGCCGCTGTGGAAAACGGGCAGCTAGATAAATCTGTGCAATAGTATTTCAGTATTTTGATCTGTATTTTTTTTTACCAAAAGAAGCAGTAGGTTGAAAACTCATTATAAATCTTCTCTGGCTACAAATACTGACCATATTAGACATATTTAACTTGTAAAAACATTCCAAAACCATGTTCACCCATAGAATTTCTGCCAGTCTTTTGGTCAGTCTTTTTTCAACCAAAAAAGGAGTGGGTTGAAAACACAGAAACTGGGCAAATTTTTTCATAATAATTTTGCCCTGTCATTTCCACTGATGGAAATACTTTTTGTGAACATAGCTCATAAAAAAAACTGTGAACATATGCCACTACACAAGAACGACTGCAGTAGAAAACAGGTTTCAAGACCCCATAAATGTTGTAATAAATGTACCCTGTAGTGTAAGGTATCGTGCTATACAAAAAATATATAGATACAGAATGTGTAAAGTGCAAGTGCTAAATAGTACAATATGAGAGATAACGCAGAGGTAGTAATATCGCTGTATGGTGTGTAAGAAAGGCAGAGATGAAGGGTCCATGGAGCCCCACACATTCTGTCCCTTTGGGGGACTTCCTTAAGGGAATACATAGGAGGTAGAGAATGAGACTACATAGGAGGCAGACATTTGTATTCATGTGTCAGGGTCTTCGGACCTGTTCTCTACTGCAAACGATCCTGTGTAGTGTTATACGTTTTTAATAATATATTCTTTTTTTCCTTTTTGTGTGTGATCTACTTTTCTATGAGCCATCTACTGAGCCCCCTGACTTACTTTGCAGTGCATTGTCCACCAATTGTTATATAGGAACATATTATGGAGATCCACAACATAAAAACCAATCCTAACAGATAAAGTCATTGGCAAAGATTATTCTGACATTAGTCTGTATGAAAGAAATGTGAGTAATAGCTTGTGTTTGAATAACTCGCCTGGATCAACCACCTTAGGAACACATACTGTAGATACAACAGGTATAGCCCTTACACTGTTACAAGTAGTTCAGTGGGCCAGCAGCTAGAATAGGGGCCTTTTCTTCCTGGCAGTATTGCTTTCCCTGAATAATTCTGGAATTTGATCTGAACCTTGCAGGGAAGAGGTCGCAAACCGGTTTGACTAGTCTGTGACTCCTATTTCATGCTGCATTTCTTTGAAGGAAAATCCCACTCCTGTCCATTGTCAGGGTGCACCTGTTGGGCAGCAGACACTTTGCAGAGGAGTAATGGAGCTGAATGCAGCAATAGTATACAGCTCCATGCTGATTCTTCTGCAAGGCTGTGGTCCATTGTCAGCCATGTTATGTCCAAATGGTCAGTTTGCCCTTAATGCCCAGTGTGTGAACTGCCATTCTAGCTGTGAGGAATGCAATGGACAGGAGCTATATGAATGCACTCAGTGTGGCATAGGTAAGTCAGCTGTGGACTCCTTTGTGCAATGCTAACCTGTGTTATTTTGTTATTGCGTCATAGCCCTGTATTACATTTACAGCATGACAGAATGTTGCAAATTTTATAGATAATTCTATGGATACTAAGTTATGATCACACATAGCATAAACTGCTGATTTCACACAAAGAAATCAATGAGTTTTAATATTCATTATTTTATTCTTTTTTCAATCATTGACACAAGCTGTGGATTTCCTTGTGTTAGATCAGCAGCTTATATACTACATACTTAAAGGTCAGGCTCGTACATTGGGGTACAACAATCGTATAAAATAAATTACAACAAAAGCATCATGTCAAATATACATTATGTCCGATGATTTGGGGGAATTAGAGTTCTGTAAAGTTAACAATGTGATGACAATAGGGGGCATAAATAGTGTATGACTGTACATTTTCCATTATGTGTATTAATAGATATTATTTAATAACTTTATATTATCTATCTATTTGTGTCACAATTGGGATTAGGAGCCTAAGGCTGGAATTCATGCAAGTGAATGCATAGAGTGGTTTAACAAAGGTTCTTTTTGAGTTTTCAGTAAGACTAGATGATCTGGGAGTACTCTGGATGGTAACATCTTAGCCTCAGGCTGCTTAAAAATCTGGTGCTTCATTACCACGGTCTAGTCTAAGGTTAAGGCCAGTTTTAATTTGGCTTATTTTTAAAGCAATGCGATAATTTAGAAAAACTTCTGACATGTCATGCAGACTGTCCTACGTTCCCCTCCAACTTCTATATATACTTGGGCACTTCACTCCCAGGCTGGGCACTCACTCACGGCTTATTGCAGGAGCGGGGGAGGGGGCATTATAATTCTATGGTGCCCATATCTGCAATGAATTGGATTGAATGTTGAGCCAGGGAATGAAGTGTGCTGCTGCATGCTTTATCCAGCCATGTAGAGATTGATGGAGATTTCAGGGGTGTCATTTCTGGTGGGCCCAATGAACCCTAGTACAACAATGTCTGTTTTACCTGTTTCTCCGAACTTGAAAGTGTGTCTGTGCAACTAATGGTCAATATTTGAGATTATTGCAACTCGTACAGGCTTTAGTGACTTATGGTACTTTTACACGGAGCGATAATTCACCCGATCGCACGATTAACGATTTTGAATGAACAATGTTTTTTTTATAACGATCAGCGTTTAGACGGAAACCATAAGATCACTCAGCATTTAAATACCGGTGGCTGACAAAGTTTGGTGCAGCCCTAGGGAGTACAGGAAAACATGGATATGGCCTATTGTAGTAACCATGTTTTCTTGGAAGCCCTGAGGCTGCATCCATCTTCTCTTGTCACCGGGAGTCAAATGGCGAGCATTCAGGTTTGGCCAAACTCAAACATTCGGCAAGTTTAATCATCACTAATAATTGGGTCTCAACAAATAAGAAATTTGTAATACATGGTTGCATAAAAATACTGATAAAAATAAAATTAAAGACAAAGCAACAGGAGAAGATGCCAAAAATGTTCTGTCCTGTGTGTGACACCATCCTAAAAAATTCTTAAAAATATGATGAAAAACAAATTTGTGGTCAGCCCATTCAAGCTTCATTTACATTGTGTTAGGTCTGTATGTCAAAGGTATAAGATATATTGTCTGTAGTTAGTATTGTTAGTATTGACTGACCACAATGCAAAGGTTCTCCATATACTATGTTGTATGGGGTTTCTACAGGGGCCTGCTAGATACAAAAATGCACATTCACATTGCCATCTGCCATTGAATAGGGGCCCAGGTATATATTTGGCCTATGCACAGTAAGCTGTCCTGAAACATATTCACCAAATGGCGTTTTGGAAAACCCTGACATGAATTGTAAAGCAAAAAAACAAACAAACAAACATACAGCAAACAATTCTGAGAACCCAGTCCATGTGACGTATCTGCATGTCAGTGAAGAAAGTCTTATGGAAAAGTATATGTACATAAAGTGTGACAGTATGTTGATGTTTCCACAGTAATATGTTTGTGTGACTTTACACTTTGTTAAGGGCTGAACATAAGCAGATTATACATGAAGCTGTGCTCACTGTGTGTATGCGAGGCATATATGTTGGGGGCACTCCTGGCAATTGTGTTATATGTATCCAGAGGTCCCCTTGATAGAATTCACAAGTATGTCTTTTTGGCCTCCATCAGGCTGGAATGTGTCATACTATTATCTTAAGGAAAACGTATTATCTTTAAGGGATCTGTTTTACTACAGTTTTTACTACTCAGTGGCCAGCCCAAGAAATGTATACCAGTTACACAGCCTTTTGCAAAGGCAAGTCCTTTTGACATACTTTTGTAGGCATCTATCCAGCAGTTATATACATTTGCATTTTATTTTAAAGATTATGGGAAAGACTTATCAAACTGCTGTAAAATATAAATGTCTTAGTTGCCCCTAGCAACCAATCAGATTCCACCTTTCATTCCTCACAGACTCTTTGGAAAATGAAAGGTGGGATCTGATTGGTTGCTAGGGGCAACTGAGCCAGTTTCACTTTACACCATGTTTGGTAAATCTCCCCCTATGTTTAGAAGTGTGTTCATGTATAGTATACTGTTTATCATTCCACTGTGTGCCATACATTAATAATTAACTGCCTGGATGAAGCTATATACTAAGTGTAAATACAATAATTTAGAATTTGGGGCTTGACTTAAACAATAACAATGTCTATCATGGGGTAACCACTTAAAGGGGTACTCCAGAGAAACAAAATTATTTTTCAATCGACTGGTGGTAGAAACTTGAAAATTATTTTTATTTAAAAAAAAACAAAAAACAAAACTCATCTTATTTTATTTTTAAGATCAAGATGGTATTGAGCGCTTCCTTCATCGCAGTCGTTGTAAAGTCCATTGTCCTCGAGGCTTTTATCCAGAGCGTGACACCTACAGCTGTGAGTCATGTCCGCTGAACTGTGACATTTGCACTGATGCTAATAATTGTCAGAAATGCAAAAGCAACTACAAGCTTCAGAATGGCGAGTGCTACTTAATCCAGTGTTTGCCAGGTACTGTACCATACACCGTTTCTACTTATTTAGAGGAATTTTCCTTGGCAGGTTTGGCTGTCTTGACGTGTTGTCGTCTGCACCTGTCTCCCTCTGCTAATTATTTATTTTATTAATGTATACAACTTCAACATAGTTTGTTGTGCTATACTTAGCTTCAGTGTCGGACTGGCCCATCAGAGGACCGGAGGATCCTCCGGTGGGCCCTCAACTTTAGAACCTGCACTAACACTGACTGACATGTCTTTTCTCACTGGTTCTACATTGGTGGGCCCCCAGGATCATTTTCTCTGGTGGGGCCCAGATACCCCAGTGCAACACTGCTCAGCTTTAGATGTTCCTAAGCCATGCCCATTCTGAGGGTATATGCATACCACACAATACTCGTGGCAGACTCTGCTTAAAGTTCCCCTTGTCCCATAGACTTAATTATATTTTCAAACAAAATCCAATTTTTGGGCGGATGGTGGATTTTGTTTGAGAATATCATTGAGTCTATGGGGCAGACGGAACTTCGAGCAGAGTCAGCCACGTAGACTGCGCTTGAAAGTTCTGTGCATGTTCTGTACACATACCCTTAGAGCTGGGTAAAGCTACATGGGGAGATAGGTCCACAGCATATTGTATTTAAGTTGTACAGTCAATGCATGGCCACAATGGCACATGGCAACTTTCTTTGGTGTAGCCCTACCCTTATTCTTTTCGGAAAACTCTGTACCAATCATTGGTAATACAATATATATTATTACATTATAAATATTATTACATTATGAATATCTCTAACAGTGACAATGATGATGGAAACAGAACTTTGCATTGACTTTTTTAAAGGGTTTCAGTTTCTATGATTTATGGTCATTTGGCTGTATGAACTTGTTATGAACTGTCTCTGAATTTACAATCAGCAACTATAACAGAGACCAATGTTCTTGTGATCATTGGGGATCCCAGTGGTCAGATTCACATTGACCACATATCAATGGCATATCCTAAGGATATGTCAACAGTCTTGAAAAATGTGGAACCCCTTTAATAATTGTCTATATACAGTGGTGCCTTGGATTACGAGCATAATTCGTTCGGGGACCAAGCTTGTAATCCAAATCCACTCTTACACCAAAGCAAAGTTTCCCTTAAGAAATCATAGAAATGCAGACCATTGGTTCCACACCCCAAAAATAATAATTTATTATTCTGAACAACTTGTAAAACAAATGAAACAAACATTCTGAAACAGCATAATATGTGATATCATAAGTTACTGTACAGTAATGGAGAGGATGGGAAACACAAGGGCTGGTAGGGACTGTAGGGAGCATGAAGGAATGAGCAGCACATATGTGGGCACATACATGCAGCGCTCTCTGTCTAGGGAGAAAGGGGTTACAGCTATGGATAATCCCCACAGTCCTGTCCCCTGAGACAAGCCCCAGCCTGAAGTGGATCTGCTATGATTTGGAAGGTGAAAAAGACTTCCTGGGTCAGAGTACAGGGCTCTAGACCACGCTTTGCAGATCATGTGCTTCCTCCACTCGCGTTCCCACCCAGTACAGGGAGCTCTTAAACCAAAATGCTCTTAAACCCAGTTACCACTGTATTATGCAATGTATCATACCATGTATAAAATTATTGGTGATTCATATACTATTTACTACACTTGCACTTTGCATGAGGCATTGCATACATTCAGACACTTGCCCTTATCGCTATATACTATTGGTAATAGTTACAATTCAGCCATACCAGTATCCTTTAGTGTTCTGTATCTCCTTGTTAGGATTATAGGGGGTATTCTCTATATGACTTAACACTGATATTCATAAAATGAGAGTGGTTGAGCGTTTTAACTGTTCACCCATAATACTGTCAATAAATAAGCCAAAAATACTTCAGGTTCACTATTTAAACCTAAAGAAATAAATGTTAGTCTACAAAGGTGTGACCTTTTTAAAAGAAACACATCTGTTCCAGCTTGCTGTACTGTTCAGATGAGATAGCACAGGTGGAAGGGATTGTATAATAAAAAAATATTCATCACTCCTGCTGGTTATCTGAGCAATACATGTGGCCAGGATACTGAATACATCAAAAACATGTTGATTCTGCACATTTTATTACATCAAAGGCTGCTACAAACTATGGAGAGCTGCCAGGCTGCATAGCAAATGTATATTTCACATTATTGGAATAGCCATGTTTAAGGAATAATTCTGATAATGAAGACATTGTCATTTCCTTAGTCATTCTGTCAGGACTGTGCGCTGGCGCTCCTCGGTCCCGAGAAGGCGCTGAGATGGTGCAGTTCCAAAACCCTTTCTGAACACAGGTTTATTTTAGGTTTTTTTAGCCCCACCCTTCTTGCTTATGCCTTGGTAGCTTGAGGGTTAACTTGCTGCTGTGCAGGTGAGCAGTGTGGAGGATGAGGGGCCGGTCCAATCAGCAGCTGACGGAGTTCCTGATCCTCCATAAATAGTGTGTAAGTCCAGCAGACAGTGCTGGCTATTAGTGTTCTTTGCTAGGCTAGCTTGCTGTGACCTGTGGTACTCTACCTTTTGCCTGTTTTCCGACCCTTTGCTTGTTTTCTTACTTCCCAGTTTCGCTGCCTGCTTTGACTGTATTGCCTGACCCTTAACCATCAGACTACCTCCATTTTTTGTACCTTTGTTGCCCACCATTACCAACCCGGACTGATCACCATGCTATATTTGTTTGTCTATCTGTTTTCTGTGTCCCTTACTTACACCAGCGCAGGGACTGCCTTCGTGGTTGTCCGCAGCGGCCTAGGGCTGACCGAGGCAAGTAGGCCGGGACAGAGAGTATGAAGAGCCAGGGCTCACTGTCTGTCTATATCTGTTTGACTGCCCTTACCATACCTGGTGCTGACACATTCTTAAGTTAGAACTGCTGTAAAAATTAATCTGTTTAAATTTAGTGACAGTGGGAATGGAATGATGGAATTTGATGGAATGTTATAGATACAGTAGGTGTATTCAGAGTTATTATAGTTCTAAAACAGCCCTTTAACCAATTGAGACATGGTCTGCACAAGACCTCTGTGACATGTCACACCAAGATGTTATGTCCTTTATTCAGTACATTTTATTATCAATGAAGTGTTTCTAAAGAGTTAACTTTCATTTTGTGCTGTCGTAGGTACTGTACAGCGTAGAGCAATTGACTCTCCCCTGGTCGCCGATAGAAAGATCTCCCGGGCATGGAGGCCGAATCCTCCATGATCTCATACTTGCCCCCTATGTTTAGGGGACAAGTATTTTTCAACCGGAAAACCCCTTTAACCGAAACACACTTGTAATGTCACTGTAGCATACCACTGTATGTCACTATGCATGTATGTAATGTCACTGTAGCATATAACACTGAATCTGACTTGTGATGAAAAAACATTTAATTGGTTACTTGATTTCCAGTCGCTAATTTGGAGCGATAGACATGGACCACCTGTACCACGGCTTTTCACGAAATCTCTCATCACTTTACCAACCCACTGGCAATTGTAAAATATGGATAGGAAGAAGCATATCCCCATTATATGTGATCTAGGCTGTTGGGCTACATCAGTAAGAATTTGTTAACCATGTAAACTGATTAGTTGAAAGTATATTAAAAATCACAAGTGCTTTAATGTATGTGCCTACAGAGTATCCTGACTGTTATGCATTAAGATCATTCAGAAAAAGATCACATTATTAGTAATATTATGCAGTATACCATGGGCTGGAAGGCTGTAGAGTGGTTTGCCGTTATATAACTATTATTATTAGAATAATTTATGAGAATCATTTAATAATTCTTTTAATAACCTACATTTATATTTGCAAGCCTCTTCCAAGAGTAATACTAAGGAATCTATCAAAAGCAGTATTAAGATATATACTCTATCTACAGCTATCCAAATACATCTTACAGTCAGACATGCAGTTTCATTAGTTATATATGTTATTCCTGCCTTTATTCCACATAATGAAATCTGTGACATGTGCTCTTGGATAAACCTCTTACTTTCGCTGTATAAATCAGCTGCACCTGTGGCTGTCTCCATGGTAGTCTTAGATCCAGATTTCTACTATAATGTATACCCATTATTGGCATAAATTATGGTAAATGTGATGGGTTGTATTGCTAACACCCCCCTCTGCCACTAGGCATATGGCGTAAAGGAGCAAAAATGTCACAACTTTTATTGCCAATGAGCCTTGCACAAAATTTGACTTATTTACACAAAAAAAGGCATATTAACACTGATGAATTCCCCCACTATAATGATCATGGACATATACTGATTAAACTCACAAACGTGGGTGACAGATTACTTTTGTTTCTGTAAGTCTTCATAAAATCATCAGAAAATTGTTTAAATAAGAATTTTTGGTGACATTTGTTTACAATTCTCTATTTTACCATCTACCTTATAAAATATTCCCACCACTAGGTCTAAAACTAAGCTGAAACTTCCTAAACTGTCTGTGGTGATAAGAGGAGGCTGCTGTAAAGTGATCTTTGCAGTATTAAGGCCCTATTACACTGAACGATTATTGGCCTTACTTGTCTGATTACCGACCGTCCAGGCTGATAATCGATCAGTATAAAAACATATGCTGATAGGCAATGATCAGCAGACATGCATGATGTCGGCTGATCGTGATATTTCAATATGTTGAAAGAATAGAGTCAGTCTGTAGTGCATAACAGGAACGGCAGCAGCAGACTGCCATTGATTTCAATGGGCCGCCCAAAAGATCTAAGGATCGTTCAGACAGCCCCTCCCACTGCTTTCCGCTTGCTGTCTGTGCATGTAGTAGCACAGTGCATCAGCTGAGGAACGTTGGGAGAGCTAGCGTTGAGCTGACACGTCGGCAATCACTTCCCCGAAGCATCAGGCTGTGTAATACAGCCTTTACTGCAGCAGGTGATACAGCAGATAGATAGCACCAGTTTAAAACAATAGCAGCTCCCTGTGGAATCACCTCTTTAAAGATCACAGAGTATGTTCAATAATGTTTCACATTCATCTCAAGAGGAAAGCATGTCACTAAATGCTGTTAAACAGCTCAGGCAAGATGGCAGGCCCCATAACAATTTACAAAAGTAAAAAAATGACTTAAAATAGTAACAAAGTAGAAATAAAGAACATCCTTTAGTATTTGACTCTACTCAGTAAAAGAAAATCTAGGCAATACATTCCCCTTAGGTAACAGTGTACATATTTGACTGCCAGTACATTGAACTCCTCCTCAAAGCCATGGTGCTATGAAAAACAAGGCCCTAGGGCATGTTTAAATGATTGTGGAGGTCCCATTAGTAGATCCCTCAGGGATCATATTTTTATAATGCTTGAAGAAGCACTATATTGTAATCCCTTTTCTTTCTTCTTCTTCCAGTTTTACACGATTCTCTACATTTAATACAGCCCAAACCACTTTGTGTTCAGACTGCTTTACAAAACCCTTGGTGGTGACAGGAGTGCTAAGTATTTTTAGATTTGATTGGATTTGTCTTTAAGAAATTTTTATGTAAAGACCAGAAATTCCCCATAGAAATGAATGGCAGAATGTTCAAAAATTCAAATACCACACAGCACAGCACCAACCAGTCAGTCAGTCACAGCAAACATGCATAGAGCTGAAATGTAGCAGCCAATAGAAACTCACAGGTGCTTCACACAAAGGCTGACAACATTCACTTAGTCAGATGTCCCCAATTGGATGGCAGGTCCTTACGATTTTGCTTCACTAATATAAACACAGACTTTAAGAAGATTGTCATGGTAACCGAGCAATTTTCTTTACCAGTAGAGGACTGCTGTGAATGTCACTATTAACCCCTTAAGGTCAAAGCCTATTTTCGTTTTTGCGCTTTTGCTTATTCCATTTTAAGTTTAAAAGTCCATAGCGCTTGCATTTTTTCACCTAGAGACGTATATGAGCGCTTATTTTTTGCGAAACCAATTGTACTTTGCAATGACAGGCATTATTTTTCCATAACATATGCTGCGAAACCGGAAAAAAATCATTTGCGCTGTCAAATTGAAAAAAAAAGAATTTGTTTTGATTTCGGGGAGTTTTGCATTTACGCCGTCCGTCCTATGGTAAAACTGACTTGTTATGCATGTTCCTCAAGTCGTTACGATTACTATGATATATAACATGTATAACTTATATTGTATCGGATGGCCTGTAAAAAATTCAAACCATTGTTAACAAATATACGTTCCTTAAAATCGCTCCATTCCCAGGCTTATAGCGCTTTTATCCTTTGGTCTATGGGGCTGTGTGAGGTGTCAGTTTTTGCGCCATGATGTGTTCTTTCTATCGGTACCTTGATTGCGCATATACGACTTTTTGATCATTTTTTATTACATTTTTTCTGGATTTAATGCGACCAAAAATGCTCAATTTTGCACTTTGGAATTTTTTTGCGCTGACGCCGTTTACCGTGCGAGATCAGGAATGTGATTAATTAATAGTTTGGGCGATTACGCGCGCGGCGATACTAAATATGTTTATTTATTTATTTATTTATTAATTTATATTTATAAAATGGGAAAAGGGGGGTGATTTGGACTTTTATTAGGGGAGGGGATTTTTTATTAATAAAAACACTTTTTTACTTTTTTTTTTACTGTAACTAGAAGCCCCCCTGGGGGACTTGTATATAGACAGCACTGATCTCTCATAAAGATCAATGCTGTGTATATACACAGCAAAGATCGATTAGATCGGTCATAGATTACTATGGCCTGCTGCAGGCCATAGCAATCTATTGCCGAGTCGGGATCAGCGTCATTCCGACGCTGAGGCCCGGCACGGGCAGAAGAACGGATCACCCCCCCGCGATCACATCGCGGGGGGGAGATCCGTCTCACTAGACACCAGGGATGTGTTTACGTAAGCCTCTAAGTGCAGCTGTCAGGTTTGACAGCTGCACTTAGAGGCTTAATTAGCCGGCGCGGCAACGGGACCCGCGCCGGCTAATAGAGGCACTGCCCGGCTGCACGTGTCAGCCGGGATCAGCGCCGTTCAGAGCGGGGTCCCGCTCTGAACACCCCGAGCGGCACCATGACGTATCAGATACGTCATGGTTCGCTAAGGGGTTAAGGGGATGGTAGCAAAGTCACTCTTAAAGGGCTAATACCGATTTTGCTCTTAAAGGGCCAGCATAAGAGTCGCTCTTAAAGGGTCGGTACCAACTTCACTCAATGGGCGGTACTGCATTAGCACTTAAAGGGAAGGTATCAAATTTGCACCTAAACGGACTGTACCTTATTGTTAAAGGGCTGGTACTAAATTCACTCTTAAAGGGGCACAACTGATTTTGCTCATAAAGGGCTGGCAACAAAGTAGCTCTTAAAGGGCTGGTGCAGAATCCGCTCTTAAAGGGCCAGTACTGAATTTGCTCTGGGCTAGTTTCCGATTTCACCCTTAAGGGGCTGTCAGCAAAGTCACTCTTAAAGGGGCAGTAACAAAGTTGCCCTTTAAAGGGCCAGCACCAAAGATGTTCTTAAAGGGTCAGTACCAAACACATTCTTAACAGACCCATGACGAAAATAAATGACATGGGTTGTTAACAGGTTAAAGTTTCTCCTAAAGGGGCGCTCTTTTCAAGCATTGTGTATTTTGTCCTGGGAATGCACATCCAGTTATCACAATAATGTTACTTTAATAGTAAAGGTGTGACAACTACTTACTGTACGCAGAAGTACAAGACCACCATTCACATTTTTACATTTTGAACAGTGACCAACCCCTTAAAGAAAATGTCAGTTAATGTCTTTTTGATGAGAACAATAATATGTCTTCCTAAACATATCAATAGGCATCTATACATTATTTAATGTTTTTATTACACAATGTAGGACAAATGGAAGACCCTGAGACTGGAGAATGTGTGGACTGTGAGACTGGATGTAAAACCTGCTCAGTAGGTAAGACAAAAAAAAGCCCAAGAGATGATTGAAAGTGTCTAAAAAAACACTGTCTCTGTTGCCCTGTGAGGGGATTGACTGTTATGGGCAACCAAGTTATACTGTACTTTCTTCTAGACAGTTTCATACATGTGTCCTGTAATGTTAAAATGTAATTTCAGTAAAAAATTATTCCTATTTGGAATTAGAGGCCAGATGGACTGACAGGTTCCCTTTAAAAGCCCTTCATATTAAAATCAACTTGAATGCTTAATGCCCTGTGCACTCAGAGCAAAAGCGGCAGAATTGTCTGCCGTGGAATGCCACCGGCCTCCGTGTCATAATGACAGTCTAGGGGAGGCTCACGGCGCATCTCTCGGCGCTGAAGAATGAACATGTTCATTCTTTAGTGCGGAGAGAGGGGCCATGCGAGCCTCCCATAGAGTGTTATTATGTCGCGGACAGTAGTGAATTATAATAGGGGCGTTTCGGGCGGCAGCCCTGGGCCCTGAGCTCCTGGGGGGCCCATGACCACCCAAAAAGACTTATACTTTCAGTGGTGTACTGTCTCCTGGCTACACTTTCGCCATGATTTGCAAAAAAATCACAGTTTTTTTTATGGCAATTTTGCACAAATCAGGACATCATGACATTATCTATACTGTACTATAAACGCAAGGCTAGTGCTGCCATAGTTACAGTGGGATTGGGGGCCCAGGCTTGGTGAACAGCCCGGGGCCTATGGTAAAGTTAATCCGCCCCTGGTCGCGGAATGCCGCCGCTTTTGCTCTGTGTGCACGGGGAGTGAGTAAATGAAGCAGACAAATGGCAACATTACAAGGGAATTGATCGTTCTTTGTGCCAGTGCAAACTGGCAAAACTGTGCAACAATTATTTGGGAAGTTCTTTTATGCTCTTTCATAAATATTTTTGTGCAATTTTTCCACTCTGCCCTGGTGCAGGAAATGATGAATTCCACCCCTTCTCAGTTTCTCAGAGGAGACTGCATGACTTAGGCCTTCATAGTAGAATTGAAGCAAGACAATAACTTTTGAGGGAGACAAAGTCTTGCTTGGGCCAAATAACACAAGCAGTGGACATTAGACCAGTGTAAATCTATCATTTGGTGAAGCAAACTTTGAGAATTGTTCCTCCTATTGCCCTACAGATGGCATGAGACTAGTTACAATAGGGACTCAAGAAACAGACAAGTGTTCAGCCTAAACCTATACTCCTTCATAACTTTGGAAAAGCATCCATGGTGGCTTCTTCATTAAGTAGAGGAAGCCACCATGGATGTTGAGAGTCGGGTTGAGAGAATACCAATATAATATCAATGCCAAATTGAGTCAAGTTAATATCAATGCAAAGGGCTGTTACTTTGAAGATTCTAAAATTTATGATAGTTTTGCGTTGTGTTCACTATTTTAGTTATTGTATAGTTTAATTTGTTTTACTACTTGGTAACAATCATTTTACTATTACTCTTGATCATAATATCTTGCGTAGTAGATGAGAAGTTACCTAAATTTAATAAGCTTATATTTTTCCTCTTATAGATGATCCAGAAATCTGTCTTAGTTGTCTGCAAGGTTACTTCCTGTAAGTCGTTTAGATTTTTACATTATAGTTGATAATCTTCTTGTATGTTATTAATGCACAGCAGAAATACAATGAACGTTATCAATAGAAAAATGTTTCTTGCATGTGCAGAATTTGGTAAAATATATTGTATTGATGGAATATATATATACCTATATATTTCTATTCTATTCTAGCCTTTATATTTCCAGTTTTAGTCACAGAACGGCCGGTGTTAGTAAATATCATCCTTGCCGATACTGCAGTACCGGCCGGATAATCTTCATTTGTGCTGAATTGGGATGCGGGCGCATCCCAATTCACCATTGAACACAATGGAGAGTGCTGCCACAGCCGCACTCTCTATTGTGTGCACTGTCAGGGTTGTGTGTGACATGTCAGTTTTTTGTGCGGCCGCTAGCGATCCCAGACGGAGTGTATACTATGTGTATACACTCCGGACGTGATTCCATAGATGGCAGCACAACATACGTTTCCTATTAATCACAGCCATTGTTACAAATTATCAACAACGGCCATGATTAATAAGAAACTTATGTTGTGTGAACATAGCCTTACACTGATAACATAATACAAAAGCAATTTAGAGGACCTATCAGATATAGCTGTGATTCATGCATGTTTGAAAGGTTTATATCTTGTACTGGAAAATGAATAAGGATATTACTAGCCATGTGGGTGAAGAGTGTTGACAATTCTGAACAAAGTTTTGTTTTTATTTATTAAATTGGTGATCCTGGAAAACAGGAACGTAGGTTTCATTACTAGTGTGAATGTGCTTATGCAGAATTTCTTAACATACAGACGTTGTGACTGAAAAAACAAAAATGCATGGGACTGACATCTTGTCACTCAGCTGTATATAAGCTGTCAGTGCTTTTGTTAGTACAGGGAGGGAACACTGACTGCTCACATTATCAAAACATATCAGACATTTTAAGATGAATTCATGTTTTATTTCTGTAACTGATTTTAGGTACTATCTACAATGCCGAAAACTTTGCCCCCTGAAAACGTATGAGGACAATGACAGGAGGAAGTGCCTTGCTTGTCCATCAGGGTGCATTGAATGCCACAATGAAACACATTGCTCTTCCTGTCAGAGTGGATATTATTTGCATGGTAAAGAGAAAGCTGTAAAGCTTATCTGCTACTATTCTTACATAACTGTTTCTTGTTCTTATTTGTTCACTGGTGAATGGTTCAACACATTGAGATAAGAGAACAATACACACCCTGCTTACAATTCTCACTTATGGACAGAAGATATTTCCTTATAAACCTTAATAGCATTTCACAGAAAATTCTGTTTAGTTTGTTTTTGCTATTAGGCACTTTTATATTTTTGGTACTTTGTAAAATAGAAATTTGCCAAATGTACTCAGTCAATTGCATGTCTAATCATTATAAAGTACTTTGGTATAAACATCCAAACTAGCCATGTAACACTGCATATCAAGTGACAAGTCTTGTGTTGTGTCATTAGTTGTGAACACAAGTACAACAATTGCTGTTGCTGGTTTACAAAATACAGTATTTCAATGTTATTTTTGGTCAATGACATCATAGCTGTAAGGAAACCAGTAATGTCTACCAGTGGTGATATGGATAGCTCAGGACTTTATTTTAGAGAATTGGATTTTAAGGCTAAAGATGATTTGTTTTCAGTAGAAAAAGTACATTTGGGGTGAACAGGAAGGGCAAAAACACAGATTGGAAAGGTATACAATGTAACGATTCAAAATGTCTGTCTATGCTTTGTGAAATTAGTTGCTACAATGATTGTGTATAGTAATAAAGCTTCATTACAGATGCTAAATGTGTGCTGAAATGCCCTGGTAGCATGTTCCAAAATACCAAGAAATTGCAGTGTGAAGCCTGCCACAAATCCTGCCTGTCCTGTCATGGGCCATCCCCTCGGGACTGTGACTTGTGCCCAGATGAGAAGCAACCATCCTTTGGAATGTGTCATCTAGTGATTTGCTTGGATGAAGAATATTTTAATGGTATGTAACAAAAATAATAGTCCGTCCCTTAATAAATTTAACCCTTTACCAACCTAGGAATTTGTCATTTTTTTCTTCCTTTCCCTAAAGCCATAACGCTTTTATTTTTTCCATCTATTGAGCCACATAAGAGCTTGTTTTTGCAGAACCAATGATATACAGGTGAAGTGCCATGAAGATAAGAAATGACCGATTAGCATAGATAGAATGCTAAGCGGTCATTTACTACATGGATTATTGGTGTGTAATTTGGTAAACCTGGGTGGAATAAACCTGGGGTATATGTGGAACCCCATCAGATACCTGCACTCTGCTAATGGAATTTTAACGCAATCGCATGGGGCATCCCCTTGCTGTCTTTCTCACTTCTGAATTGTCTTGGTGCCTGCATTGTGTGATAAGGTTTTCCATAAAGCTCTGTAACATCCAAAAAAAAACAAAACGATACTGATTATTAGAGTGATCCATTGTGACAGATTGGGAGGTCTTAAAGCATTAAATGAAACTGATCTATAACTCAGGAGCCTGTATTTCGGACACTTTGTTGTGTCTATCACCTCTTGGCTAATCAGATAGACATGCTCAGTTATTGTTACAGGTACAACAATACCGCATAGTGTGCTGAGGTAAGATAGCCAAGTGTAATATGATTAATCCCAGGCCATGGTCCTGATGCTGGGAATTTGGGAAATGCTGAACTAGTCAATGTTCCAAGCTTTTAGCAATTCTCAGGAGTGCTAGATAAGCGATATTCACAGTTCTACACTAAATTGCATCCTGCAACCTTTTTTCCCTCATTCAGAAGGCAAACATATTAACAGTTGTACTGTAAAATTAAATCATGATAAATGCCCTGCTTTACAACTGGTCAGCGAACCTCTCTGTGGCTTTTAATATCTTTTTACACTATGGTATACATTAATCATTGCAAGTTTAAGTTTAAATGAATCTATAATATATTCTTGACACTCCAGATGCTGTGGGAATCTTCTATAACAGAGTTAGGTCTTAAGCACATAGACATATTATAGATCTATATAGCCTCTGAGTGGCACAGATCCATACCATGGCAATTATAGTAGTCTAAGCAGACAACTGAAAAGTAACAAATCCTACAGAAAAAGAATTGTGGCATACTCCACTGACTACCACTCACTATCATATTCTGGAGGCACCAAATGGCAGCTCTGTATTATATATGCATGAGGCCTCTGTTATATAAATACAAAAGTCTAAGAACATACTGGGGATCTAAATCATTTATTATTATTATGAATATTTTTTTTTTATGTAAAGGACACCATATATCAATTAGCTAGTTTTCCATGTATATGGACATGCCTAAATCTAGTGGTTTAGATTGATACCCTAAGATAGATCAATACCTGTCAAGTGTGGTATAAACTTGGAGGATTACCTGAGCAACTTCTTATGCAGAAAAGTTACAGTTGTCATTGTTCTAATTATTGTATAAAAATATGCATTTAAGGTTCCGTTCACTCTCCATTTTAGACTTCCCTTAGTCAAAGTGACCTCTGTTTAGGGTTTGCTGCATGAGCAGTTTGCAATAAAAAGACAATATGCTGTGCAGCAGGCCCGGACTGGTAATCTGGCAAACCGGGCAAATGCCCGCTGGGCTGGCCGGATTACCAGTCCGGGGGCCGCCCAGACTGCAAAGAAAAAAAAAAAAAAGACATTATAAATAAACAGCCCCGCCGCGGCCCTCTGCCGCTGTGCTGCTTAATTGCTTAATCAGTAGCAGAGGGCCGCTGCCGGGCTGAAGACTGCGTGGTGGGCCGGGAGGGGGGAAAAAAACAAACAACAACATCTCACCTGTCACCCGTTCCTGCCGCTCCTCCCCCGGCAGCGCGCGTCTTCTCGCTCATCTTCCGGCGCAGGCAGCATAGTACAGGAGACTCTGCCTGGGCCGGACGTCGCAGCCTCTATCAGACGTCAGCGTGTGACGTCAGCGTGTGCGTCTTAAAGACACACGCACACGCTGACGTCTGATAGGGGCTGCGACGTCCGGCCCAGGCAGAGTCTCCTGTACTATGCTACCTGCGCCGGAAGATGAGCGAGAAGACGCGCGCTGCCGGGGGAGGAGCAGCAGGAACGGGTGACAGGTAAGATGATGTTTTTTTTTTTTTCGCGGGTATGGCATTATGGATGGGTCACTGCTGGTGGGGCACTGTGGGTGGTGGCAAAATACGGGGCACAGAGGAGGCATAGCATAACAAGGGCACACAGAGGACATAGAAAAGTATTTGGGGCAAAGAGGGGGCATGGAAAAAGCTATATATGGGCACAGAGGGGATATTTAAAAACCATATGGGGCATATAAAACTAAGGGGGCACACAGAAGTACTTTATACATTGTAGGGGGCAAGAGGGGGCATAGAACACTATGGGGCACAAAGGGGGCATTTAAAAACTATATGGGGCATAGAGGGGGCATACGAACATGGGGGCACAGTGGGGATATATATACACTATATGGGAGCACAGTGGGGATATATATATACTATATGGGGGCACAGTGGGGATATATATATATACTATATGGGGGCACAGTGAGGATATATATATACACTATATGGGGGCACAGTGGGGATATATATACACTATATGGGAGCACAGTGGGGATATATATATACTATATGGGGGCACAGTGGGGATATATACACTATATGGGGGCACAGTGGGGATATATATACACTATATGGGGGCACAGTGGGGATATATATATATACTATATGGGGGCACAGTGAGGATATATATATACACTATATGGGGGCACAGTGGGGATATATATATACTATATGGGGGCACAGTGGGGATATATATATATACTATATGGGGGCACAGTGAGGATATATATATACACTATATGGGGGCACAGTGGGGATATATATATACTATATGGGGGCACAGTGGGGATATATATACTATATGGGGGCACAGTGGGGATATATATACACTATATGGGGGCACAGTGGGGATATATATATATACTATATGGGGGCACAGTGGGGATATATATATACACTATATGGGGGCACAGTGGGGATATATATATACTATATGGGGGCACAGTGGGGATATATATATACTATATGGGGGCACAGTGGGGATATATATACACTATATGGGGGCACAGTGGGGATTTATATATATATATACTATATGGGGGCACAGTGGGGATATATATATACTATATGGGGGCACAGTCAGGATATATATATACTATATGGGGGCACAGTGGGGATATATATACTATATGGGGGCACAGTGGGGATATATATACACTATATGGGGGCACAGTGGGGATATATATATATACTATATGGGGGCACAGTGGGGATATATATATACACTATATGGGGGCACAGTGGGGATATATATACACTATATGGGGGCACAGTGGGGATATATATATATATATACTATATGGGGGCACAGTGGGGATATATATATACTATATGGGGGCACAGTCAGGATATATATATACTATATGGGGGCACAGTGGGGATATATATACACTATATGGGGGCACAGTGGGGATATATATATACTATATGGGGGCACAGTGGGGATATATATATACTATATGGGGGCACAGTGGGGATATATATACACTATATGAGGGCACAGTGGGGATATATATATACTATATGGGGGCACAGTGGGGATATATATATACACTATATGGGGGCACAGTGGGGATATATATATACTATATGGGGGCACAGTGGGGATATATATATATATATATATATATATATATATATACTATATGGGGGCACAGTGGGGATATATATATATATATACTATATGGGGGCACAGTGGGGATATATATATATATATACTATATGGGGGCACAGTGGGGATATATATATATATATACTATATGGGGGCACAGTGGGGATATATATATACATACCATATGGGGGCACAGTGGGGATATATATATATACTATATGGGGGCACAGTGAGGATATATATATACTATATGGGGGCACAGTGGGGATATATATACTATATGGGGGCACAGTGGGGATATATATACACTATATGGGGGCACAGTGGGGATATATATATATATACTATATGGGGGCACAGTGGGGATATATATATACACTATATGGGGGCACAGTGGGGATATATATATACACTATATGGGGGCACAGTGGGGATATATATATATATATACTATATGGGGGCACAGTGGGGATATATATATACACTATATGGGGGCACAGTGGGGATATATATATATATATATATATATACTATATGGGGGCACAGTGGGGATATATATATACTATATGGGGGCACAGTGGGGATATATATATATATACTATATGGGGGCACAGTGGGGATATATATATATACTATATGGGGGCACAGTGGGGATATATATATATACTATATGGGGGCACAGTGGGGATATATATACACTATATGGGGGCACAGTGGGGATATATATACACTATATGGGGGCACAGTGGGGATATATATACTATATGGGGGCACAGTGGGGATATATATACTATATGGGGGCACAGTGGGGATATATATATACTATATGGGGGCACAGTGGGGATATATATATATATATATATATATATTTACACACACTATATATGGGCACAGTGGGGATATATATATATATATATATATATATATATATATATTTGGGAGTCTGATAGGGGAACAGCACAATGACAGGAGAGCGGACAGAGCCTCTGTAACTGTTCTGTATTCTACCTGTGACTGCGTTTGATAACTGCTGTATACTCTTCTATAGTCTGCAGGGTGTAATACTCTGCAACATCTGTGTACACCTGGTAGCTGATATCACTGCTATATTCTATTCTGTAGTCTTGAGGGTGTAATACTCTGCTGCATCTGTGTACACCTGGTATGTAATATCACTGCTGTATTCTATTCTGTAGTCTTGAGGGTGTAATAGTCTGCTGCATCTGTGTACACCTTGTATCTGGTGACTATATGGTCAGTGTATGGCGGTATTATTAATTATATTGGTAGTGTACACTTATTTTTCTTCTGTGATAATTCTGGGTGCACACATGCAAGAAAGTAATGTGACTAAGTAGAGCTAAAAATTCTTCTGTTGGAAATAGTTGGCAAAATGTGTGTGTGTGTGTGTGTGTGGGGGGGGGGGCAACGATATATATGGGGGCTGGTGGGGGTTTTGTGCCCGGGCTGCTTTTCAGCCCCAGTCCGGCTCTGCTGTGCAGTATATATTAACATGGGTCTTCTAAACATCAGAGAATCCCTTGACATATCCTTCACAGTATGAAAAGAGCATTAAACTGTGACAATAAAATGTGTGTAATGTAAGGTGACTGTCGAAAAATATTATAATACTTATTAAGATTATGTGTTTTCTTCTTTAGTGGCAGATGGCAAGTGCTACCCCTGTGACCCGTCCTGTCAGAGTTGCTTTGGCCCACAACCGCAAGATTGCTTCTCCTGCCATTCTGGTACTGTAGAGAAAAACTTTATTATTCTTGCTGCCCCCTGTGTCTCCAAATTTATTAGAGATGTGCGAAGTATTGTTGTGTGCTGTATACAATGCATTCAGAAAATCTTCTACATTTTGTTAAAATTCCCCCCCCCCATCATATGAGACTCATTGCCCTATAATGAGAATGTGAAAATAGAATTTAAGACATTTGTACCAATTTATTAAAAAGTCAAATTTTGCCTGGACATAATTATTCAGACCCTTTGCAATGACACTTAAAATTTACCTCTAGAGCTCAGAGACAGGATTGTGTAGTGCAAAAGATATGGAGAAGGGTAAAAAAAGAAAATTCTTGGAACAGCCGGAACTGTTCTTAGCACTCTCCGACCACCAAACCAAGTAATCGGAGGAGAGGGCCTTAGTAAGAGAGATGACCATGAACCAAATGGCTAAACTCCAAAGATCCAAAGAGGTTTGCTTATGAGAAAGACTTCCAGAAGGTCAACAATCACTGCTGCATTCCACTAAACTGGGATTTATGGCAGAGTGGCCAGATGAAAGCCTCTCCTCAGTAAAAGACTTATGAACGCATACCTGGAGTTAGCAAATAAGCACCTAAAGGACTCTCAGACTGTGAGAAACAAAATCTTTCATCTGATGAAACCAAGATTGACTGGTCAGGGTGAAAAAAAGCTGAATCAACCAAAGCACAGCAATATTTTTTAATAAAACCTAATCCAGAGTGCTCTGGACCATAAATTGGGCCGTAGGTTTACCTTCCAGCAAGAAAATCACCCTATGCACACAGCCAAGATAACACAGGAGTAGCTTAGGGGCAACCCTGTGAATGTCCTTGAATGGTGCTGTTAGAGCCCTTACTTAAAGAGAATCTGTCAGCAGGTTTATGCTGTCCTATGTAATTCTATATAAAATTACATCACATATGAATCATATGATCTGCAATGGAAAAAAGAAAAGAAGGCAAAGAAAAAAAATGCATAAAACATTAAAGGAAACATAGCTTTTCAAGTCCCCAAAAACCCACAAAAATGTGAAGGAGGCCTTAATCCTAAACAACCTGCCTGACCTTTTTGCAAAGTATGTGCACGCAATGAAAGTAACTGTAAATGACATCATTAATCAGAGTCGCCCCATGCAATGTGACCTTGCATGATGAATAACACGCACATCTCATGTTTTCTAGGTTATTATCTGGATGTGGAAAATCAATGTGTGCCAAACTGTCCACAGGGATTCTTTGGTGATCCATTCACTCAAACATGTGAAAAGTGTTCAGTGACCTGTGAAAGTTGTGCAGGTAGCAGTGAAAACTGTCTGAAATGTAATACGCAAGAGCAAAATCTGTTCCTTCATGAAGGACGCTGTCTTTCTCATTGTCCAGAGTAAGTAGATGGGGGGTGAGAAAAGAAATAAGCTGGGGGAGAGTTATCAAGCTGTCCTATAGTAAAAATGTCCATTGTTGACTATAGATTAGCACTGTAGCCTTGCAGCACTGGAGTCCTGGGTTCAAATCCCGCCAAGGGCAACATCTGCAAAGAGTTTGTATGTTCTCTCCGTGTTTGCGTGGGTTTCCCCGGGTACTACGATTTCCTACGATACAGATGTAGGTGAAGTGCTGCAGAATCTGTGTGCGCTATACAAATAAAATACAATAAAAAATAAAATATAGCAACCAATCAATGCTTAGATTAGAAATAATAATCAGTTCTAGTAAAATGAAAGCTGAGCTGTGATTGGTTATGGGTAACAAAGGACATTTATACTTTAAGACTGCTTCAAACAATAAATTTACCTTTAAAGATTTTAGCACTACACAATTGAATGCATATACTTTATATATTGTACAGCATATACAGTTGTGCTGAAAAGTTTACATACCCCAGAGAATTTTTTTCTTGTCCTTTTTTCAGAGAATATGAAGGATAATGCACAAACTTTTTTTCCCCACTTATGGTTAGTGGTTGGGGGAAGCCATTTTTTTGTCAAACTACTGTGTTTTCTCTTTTTTAAGCCATAATGACAAACATCCAAATGACCCTAAAAGTTTACATGACCTGGTGATTTTGGCCTGATAAGATGCACAAAAGGTGACACAAATGGATTTGAAAGGCTAATAAAGGTAACATCCTCATCTGTGACCTGTTTGCTTGTAATCTGTGTGTGCGCATAAAAGATGAGTGAGTTTCTGGGATCCAGACAGACTCTTGTATCTTGCATCCAGCCACTGATGTTTCTGGATTGTGAGTCATGGAGGAAAACAAAAGAATTGTCAACAGATCTACTGGAAGAAGTAGTTGAACTGTATAAAATAAGAAAGGGGTACAAAAAGATATCCAAGGAATTGATAATACCAGTCAGCAGTGTTCAAAGTTTGATGAACAAATGGAAAATCTGGAGCTGTGTACGAACCAAACCATGCTCAGGTAGACCAGCAAACATTTTGTCCACAACTACCTGGAAAATTATTCAGGACGAAAAGAAAAACAGCTGAAATACAAAACTCTCTGAAAACTAGCGGGGTGGCTGTTTCAAGATGCACAATAAGGAGGCATAGCACAGAGAGAAGCCTCAAAACTTGCAACATGACAACGATCCAAAACACGAGGACAAGGTGACCTGTCATTGGCTACAGCAGAACAAAGTGAAGGTTCTGGTGTGGCCATATCAGCCTCCTGACCTCAATATCATTGAGCCACTGTGGGTAAATCTCAAGCACGCACTTCATGCAAGACAGCCCAGGAATTTAAAGGAACTGGAGGCTTTTTGTCAGGAAAAATGGGCAGCTTTACCATCTGAGAAAATAAAGAGCCTCATCCACAACTACCACAAAAGACTTCAAGCTGTCATTGATGTTAGAGGGGGCAATACATAGTAATAAGAACTGGGGTATTCAACTTTTGATTAGGGTTATTTGGGTGTTTTGTTGTCATTATGATTTATAAGGAGAAAACACAGTAGTTTGAGAATAAATGGCTTCACTCGACCACTAACCAGGAGTGGGAAAAAAGTTTTTTTTGTGTTAGCATTCATATTCTCTGAAAAAAGGACAAAAAAAGCCAAAATTTTGCCAAAGCATGTTAACTTTTGAGCATAACTGTATATCTGCTGTATTCCATACAGCCACCTGTTGGACACATTTGACACTGCTGTTTTAGGTAATGATTTTACAATAAGCTCCAAGCATTACTATTCATCTTTTCCTGTTTTTCATTTATAGAACTATTATAGTTTTTTCACTAAACTTTATATTTAAATTACTGTAACAGATAATTCAAGGTTTAAAGGTGTATTCCGGCCAAAATTATTTTTGCATTAATACGCTGCCCCCCGTAGCTTTCCATCTTTCCAATATAAAGTTAGTATGGATTCTGCACAGTTTTGCTGTTATCCAGCTGCATTCACCCCCACGGATTGCATAGAATCATCAGACCTCAGTCCACACCGACACGCTCCCTGCTCCTGGCCCCCACCCTCCGTGTCGGCATCACGTGTCCTCAGTCCCAGCACAGTGAAGTGACTGAGAACACTGATGCGGTGGCTGCTGTTACAGAGGGAGACAGTGATCAGCGCAGCTGTGACTGCATCCCTCTCTAACAGCAGCCGCCCGGTCACCCCCAGCCCAGAGCTCACCCCCTGTGTCCAGAGCCTCAGGGCTGTGTCCAGCACTCATCCGCAGCACACAGCCCCACGGCCCACAACCAACCCCCCCCCCCCCCATCACCCGTGGCATCCCGCAGCTCAGCACCCCCCCCCCCCCCGCGGCAATCTCCGCTCCTCCATTCCCCCGGCGATCGCCCGCGTCTAGCTCCGCCCCCTAGCTCCGCCCCCCGCAATCGCCCGCGGCTAGCTCCGCCCCCCGCAATCGCCCGCGGCTAGCTCCGCCCCCACCCGCAATCGCCCGCGGCTAGCTCCGCCCACCGAAATCGCCCGCGGCTAGCTCCGCCCCCACGCAATCGCCCGCCGTTAGCTCCGCCCCCCGCAATCGCCCGCGGCTAGCTCCGCCCCGCACAATCGCCCGCGGCTAGCTCCGCCCCCCCACAATCGCCCGCGGCTAGTTCCCCCCCCACGCAATTGCCGCCGTCACCGCCAACTTAGCTCTGCTACGCCGTCACCGCCAACTCAGCTCTGCTACGCCGTCACCGCCAACTCAGCTCTGCTACGCCGTCACCGCCAACTCAGCTCTGCTACGCCGTCACCTCCAACTTAGCTCTGCTACGCCGTCACCCCCAACTCAGCTCTGCTACGCCGTCACCGCCAACTCAGCTCTGCTACGCCGTCACCGCCAACTCAGCTCTGCTACGCCGTCACCGCCAACTCAGCTCTGCTACACCATCACCCCCCAACTCAGCTCTGCTACACTGTCATCATCTCCTTTATTGTCTCAGCTCTGCTACTTCACCATCATCAGGCATAAGCATTGCATGATGGGAAATGTAGTTTTCTATCTTGGTTATAGATTGGCTTTTAGAAAAACTTGTAACTTGAGAACGGCAGGAGCTAGAAAGATGGGAGACGTCTCAAAATACTCAGGGGGACTTGGTGAGTAAGACCAGCTAGGTTTGGGAGCATTTCTTTTTTTAGCTCTTGGGGGGAATACCCCTTTAATGGAAATATGGTTCATACAATTATGATATATAATTTATAGTTTTGTTGTCCAGCATGAGACATAGTGGGACAGCAGTTGTAATAAAATAATGAATGTGCCATAAGTTGTATGACATAAATGAGATTAAAGTTAGAGATGAGCGAACCAGGTTCGGGTTCGAGTCGATCCGAACCCGAACATTCGGTATTTGATTAGATGGGGCTGCTAAACTTGGATAAAGCTCTAAGGTTGTCTGGAAAACATGGATACAGCCAATGACTATATCCATGATTTCCACATAGCCTTAGGGCTTTATCCAAGTTCAGCAGCCACTGCTAATCAAATGCCGAAAGTTCGGGTTCGGATCGACTCGAGCATGCTCCAGGTTCGCTCATCTCTAGTTAAAGTGGTTGTCTTACATGATGACCTTTGCCTGTACGACTAGGACATTAGGTTGTCAGAGCATCTCTAAATCAGCAGGTCTTATGTGGTGTTCCCCGTATGAAGTGGTAAATAGTAAAATGGTAAAAAGTAGTCCAAGAAATAAAAAATGGTAAACCGGTAACAGGGTCATTGACATCTGAGGCTCATTGATACGTTTGGACATAGAAGCCTTGTGTATCTGATCCAATCCCTCAGAATAGCTACTGTAGCACACATTTCCGAACAATGTAATGGCTATGAAAGAAAGGTGCCAGAACATAGAGTGTATCAAGCCTTGCTGCATATTGGGCTGTGCAGCCATGGCCAATATTAGGCATGTGTACACCAGAACTGGACCATGAAGCAACCAAAGAAAGGTGGCCTGGTCTGGAAGCACACAGATAGCGTATGACACTATTATAGCACATAGGCTTATTATGGGTCAATAATATAGCACATAACCTCCTTGCACAGAATAATAATACAGCACCACAATAAATTTAGTGGGGGCTACAATTGCAGAATGCTGAATTGGATGCAATATTATGGAGTTATTCATAAAACTGTGCTACATGGAACATCATGTGGTGTCCATAAGGACACCATGTACCTCTGTGCAACCTCCAGCACGCCGTGCTGCCACGTGGATGAGGCCTTATATAAAGGATTTTAAAAAACTGACTTTAGTTGGAAAGCAAGGAAAAGAGTCAGGTAATGTGTGGAAGCATTCAATGCATAAGATAGCCTCTGTTAGATGTTGTTACTGAACTGTTTTACATTCAAGATGCGTACCTGGGAATAAATGCAGTTTACCTTTTTCATGAATATATTTCTCCCTACATTGGTTTTGGTTATATATTGCAGAAGTTTGATCAATGATTTTTTTTTTCTTTTGTACAGAGGTTACTTTGAAAACGTTGAAGGCTCATGTGAACCTTGTGAGGGTTCCTGCTGGACCTGTGAGGGTAGTAAAATGAATTGCTTGTCCTGCGTGGATGGCTTATACCTGGAGAACAATAAGTGCCTTACTAACTGCTCCCTGAGGTATTATCCGGATGAGGAGGGCATCTGCGAGCACTGTCCAGCCCACTGCACTGTCTGTGCAGATGAAAGAACCTGTATCGGTATAACCTTATCACAGTATTTATCCATTGCATATGTACATTGTATACATATCTATATGTGTGTACAGTATTAGCTGCAATGGTTTCATTGCAGTTCTCTATACTGAAATCTGTGAGAAAGCTTTGTATTTTTCTCCTACTTTAACATTTGAGCATGCATTTCACTGTATCCGTTTCAGCACATTTAATTTTAATGTACAGAAAAAGATGGGCAACTACGTCTTTGTGTACATTCAAATTTTATTTTAAAAAAACAGATCTGTTTTGATCCTTTTTTTTTATGTAAGTTAATTTTTACCTTCAGTTTTTGTATTCATTTTTTTTCACCTTTAAATATATATGTTAAATGGACACAGAAATGCAGTGGGAACCTAGCCTTTTTTGATTTTGAGAATATATTTAACAGTTCTCTATACAAAAGTCTAGGTCCACATTTCTACAGACTAAGCAGAATAGTAGAGACTAACAGGTGAACTGTTCTAGTAGTACAAGATTTAACATTTTACAACATATATAGACATATATTACATAAATCAACACTAGGGATGGTCCGAACCTGCTGAGGTTCGAGTTCGTATGAACCCGAACGCTCGGCATCAGATTCCCTCTGTCTGCGCGCTCCGTGGAGCGGGCGGATACAGCGGGAGGAACGCCTGGAAAACTGGGATACAGCCTATGGCTATGGCTGTATCCCAGTTTTCCAGGCGGTCCTCCCGCTGGATCCGCCTGCTGAACAGAGTGGGCAGACAGCGGGAATCATTACCGAGGGTTCGGGTTCCTACGATTCGGACCATCCCTAATCAACACCGAAACTGGAAATTGCCCAAACCAGGTGAAATTCTGGAAAAAGGCGAAATAGTTACCGGAAATTAACCATTTAAATAGGGTTGCTTTAACGTACTATAACTAGCGGAAAACAGCGACATCACACAACTACATGGCATATAATAATTATTATTACCACCATTGTTGTGGTGGCCTCAAAATTCCGATCTAATTTTGTTCATACCTATTCTTCTGTGACAAACCTCTGGAAACCTAGGCATCACCTTACATTTTGAATTATTTCTGTTCTGTGGCATCATACTGTATTTTTATTATACCTTTATCTGCAATCTATTCTCTTTGTGATATTATATCAGGGCATGTATGTTCCCTGTACTGTAGCATCACAAGGCTGTAAGATATGATTTCACAGAGTGTGATGTCATGCATGAACTGTGACACCACTTTGCTCATTATTCAAGTGGTTTGTGCACAAATGTGTGACTTTTAGCAAACGTATGCCGGGCATGAGATTGATAAATCACCTCAAATATTTTCATGGGACAACCACTTTAAGTATATAACTTAAAATTTAGAGTTACAGTATATACCCATACACCTTTTCTACATCCATCTTTTCCCTTTCTTGGTGAAACCTGATAGACGTGTCATTTTATGTTTTGTAATAACTATTAGAGATGAGCGAACCTCGAGAATGCTCGAGTTCATCTGAACCCAAACTTTCGGCATTTGATTAGCGGTGGCTGCTGAAGTTGGATAAAGCCCTAAGGCTATGTGGAAAACATGGATATAGTCATTGGCTGTATCCATGTTTTCCAGACAACCTTAGAGCTTTATCCAAGTTCAGCAGCCCCCGCTAATCAAATGCCGATCGTTCGAGTTCGGATGGACTCGAACCCGAACCAGGTTCACTCATCTCTACTAACTATGTAACTACAATACCTGTACATTAGGCAAACTGAAACAATAATACTATGCTTTAGGGCTACATAGTCACTTGTTAGGCCACTGCTAGGCACACCTACATACAGAGTATATTAAAAGTCTCAGGACACCTTTTTATTTCAGAAATAATAGGGAACATTCCATATTTAAATACCCCAGCTAGTGATGGGTGAGGGGGCTATGCCTGGTACATGGCTGCCATCTTGAAAGCCTCCATATTGGATCAAGGGCATGTTTTCCCAATAGGAAGGTGGCCATGTGGCATATCAGAGAAGACCAGAATTGTCTCAAAAATAGCGTGCCACAATCAGATTTTCAAAATCAAAAGTTTTTAACACAGAAAGTTGCATTGTGTTCAGCACCATGGACAACACATTGAACGTGTCAAACGGCTGTCTATCACAGGAAACATTCCCGAGTATTGTTGCAACTTTCTGTGACTTAATAAATTTCCCCTCATGTGTTATGTCTGGTAATGGTGTCTGGTAATGCTTAAAGTATGTTAGGATCTATTTGATCATATCTATAGGCACCTAACATATGCTGAATGGGACTATGGGATTATGCATTTGCTTTATGCTTTTTTTTTAATTTTTATTTTAACATAGGAAGTGTAGGCTACTATGCTATGGTGAGGTATACTTGCCTTTTTTTTTTTTTTTTTTTTTTAGCAAGGAGGTCATGACTGATACAACACAGTGGGGAAAATAAGTATTTGATTTGCTGCTGATTTTGCAAGATTCCCCACCTACAAAGAAGGGAGAGGTGAAGAATTATTGTAGGTTCACTTCAACTGTGAGAGACAGAATCCATAAAGAATCCAGAAAATCACAGTTTGATTTCTAAATATTTAGAATTTTATTGCATGAAATATTTCATATGAAAATAACAAAATGTAATATTTGGTACAGAAACCTTTGCTTGCAATTACAGAGGTAAGACATTTCCTGTGTAGTTCTTCACCAACTTTGCACTCACTGCAGCAGGGATTTCATCCTACTCCTCTATACAGATCTTCTCTTTCAAGTTTCTGGCAACATTGAGTTTGAGCTCCCTCTAAAGATTTTATATTGGGTCTAGGTTAGAAAACTGGCCACTCCAGGATCTTGAAATTCTTCTTATGGAGCCACTCCTTAGTTGCCTTAGCTGTTTGTTTTGGGTCATTGTCATGCTGGAAGACCCAGCAACAATCCATTTTCAATGCTCTTTTTGAGGGAGGGAGGTTGACAAAATTACGCAATACATCGCCCCATCCATCCTCCCTTCAATATGGTGTAGTTGTTCTGACCCCTTTGCAGAAAAGCACCCTCAAAGTATTATGTTTCCACCCCAATGCTTCATGGTTAGGACTGTGTTCTTGTGGTTGTATTGTTCCTTCTCCCTCCAAACATGAGTTGATACAAAAAAGTTCTATTTTGGTCTCATCTGACCATATGACCTTCCCCCATGCCACCCCTGGATCATTGCTGAACTTCAAACGGGCCTGCTCATGTGCTGGCGTGATAGGGGTGACTTAGCATGCCCTACAGCATTTTAATCCATGATGGTCTAGTGTTACTAACTATAATCTTTGAGACTGTGGTCCCAGCTCTCCTTAGGTCATTGACCAGGTCCTCTTGTGTAGTTCTGGGCTGATTCCTGACCTTTTTCAGAATCACCCTTACCACCTGAGGCAAGATCATGCATGGAGCCCCGGACTGAAGAAGATTAACAGTCATCTTGTATTTCTTCAATTTTCTAGTAATTGCACCAACAGTTATTGGCTCCTCACCAAGCTGTTTTCCTGTAGCCTATCCCAGCCTTGTGCACATCTATTTTGTAACTGCTGTTCTTAGCTCTTTGGTCTGTGTGTGTGTGGATAGTTTTTATTTTTTATAATACTTTAAGTTTTCAATTTTTTTTTTCTAGCGGGTGTTTTTTGTTCCATACAGGTAACAAGATAAAACATCTGCAATTAAGTAATGAGTGCTGAGTAGGATAAATAGGTTTGTCAGAGCCAGAATTCTTGCCGGTTGGTGGGTGATTACAATAAAGTGCAAATAATTTTTTTTTTTATAAAATGGGATTTTCTGGATTTTTATTTATTTATTTATTTATTTATTTTTTTTAATAGATTTTGTCTCTCACAGTTGAAATTAACCTAAAAAAATACAGACTTCTCTATTCTTTGTAGGTGGGAAAACTTGCAAAATCGGCAGTATATAAAATACTTATTTTCCCCACTGTAGTGTGTGCCTTATTCTGCAACATACAGTAAAAACATCAGCTAATTTTGAGAACTTATCTCTAACCATCATGATTTCTGTTCATTGCATGTGTGACCACAGTGTTGTTGCTACAAAGTTGCATATGTAGCTTTGATGCAAAATCCCTATTGCATTAAAGTGACTCTGTACCCACGATCTGTCCCCCCCAAACCACTTGTACCTTCGGATAGCTGCTTTTAATCCAAGATCTGTCCTGGGGTCCGTTCGGCAGGTGATGCAGTTATTGTTTTAAAAACAACTTTTAATCCTGCAGAGCTGTGTCTAACGGCCGGGGCTTACATTAGTATATGCATTAGGCTGGCACCACCTCTCTGTCCTTCCTCCCCACCCTCCTCATGATTAGGAATGCTCCAGGCAGATTGCTTCCTATTCCCCTTCTGTGTGCATAATGAACATGGGCTGGATCGTTAAGATACCTGTGCAAAGCTCAAACAGCAGGTAATGTTCCTGGATCATTCCTAATGATGAGGAGGGTGGGGAGGAAGGACGGAGAGGTTGTGCCAGCCTAGTGCATATACAAATGTAAGCCCCGGCCGTTAGACACAGCGCTGTAGGATTAAAAGTTGTTTTTAGGACAATAACTGCATCACCTGCCGAACGGACCCCAGGACAGATCTTGGATTAAAAGCAGCTATCTAAAGGTACAAGCGGTTTTGGGGGGGGGGGGGTTCAGATTGTGGGTACAGAGTCGCTTTAAAGGGGTTATCCAGCGCTACAAAAGACATGGCCACTTTTCCCTCTACTGTTGTCTCCAGTTCAGGTGCGGTTTGCAATTAAGCTCCATTTACTTCAATGGAACTAAGTTTCAAAACCCCACCCAACCTGGAGATAACAGTAGGGGGAAAGTGGCCATGTTTTTGTAGCGCTGGATAACCCCTTTAAAAATTAAAGGGGTTGGCCACTTTATAGTAAAATAGTTCAGTGTACAGTATTAGTATGTGTACTCACTATATACACCCACAGCAACTGCCTGTGTACCTCATAGAGCTAAAAATCCGACTCCTCTCCTCAGGGCTGTGCTGCCCTGCTCTGTGGTGTTTCTGTCCATAAGATGGCTGACACGGAGGAGCATGTGACCATTCCCCGCCCCCAAATGTCCACCATTGAGCCTGTGTATGCCTATGGAGGACACTGAGGGCAGGACATGTTCACATGCTCCTCCATGTCAGCCATCTCATGGACAGAAACACCACAGAGCAGGACAATCCATCCTCAAGGAGGGGAGTCTGATTTTAGCTCAATGAGGCACACAGGCAGCTGCTGTTAGTATATACAGTGAGTACCGTTACTAACACTGTACACTGAACTATCTTACTATAAAGTGGCCAACCCCTTTAAAGGCGTTATTCAGTGAAAATATTTTTCTTTCAAATCAGCTGGTAAGGTTATATAGATTTGTAATTTACTTCTATTTAAAAATCTTAAGTCTTCCAGTGCTTATCAGCTGCTGTATGCCCTGCAGGAAGTAGTGTTTTGTTTTTTGTCCAACACAGTGCTCTCTGCTGCCATCTGCTGTCCAGAGCAGTATAGGTTTTCTGCTGCTGCTCTGAACAGTTCCTGTCTCGGACAGAGATGTCAGCAGAGAGCACTGTGTTAGACTGAAAAGAAAACACATTTCCTTTAGGACATACAGCAGCTAAAGGAAAGACTGAAAGTACTGAAAGACTTGAGATTTTTAAATAGAAATAATTTACAAATCTATATAACTTTCTAAAACCAGTTAAAAGAAAAAGATTTTCGCTGGATAACCCCTTTAAGAATTGATTGCAGTGTGAACGTATGTGGAGCAGTTAGCTGTGTTCCTTCTTCCATCAAGTATTTCCAGTGTTAACTAATATAAATTGTGGTGTCTCATGGTGCGTTTACACGAAACGATTATCGTACAAATTTGCGCGATAACGATCGAATTCGAACGATAATTGTACGTGTAAACGCAGCGAACGATCATACGACGAATGATACATCGCGCATTTTGATCTTTCAACATGTTATCAAATCGTCGTTCGTAAAAAATTCGCAAATCGTTCCGTTTGAACAGTCGCTCGCCGATTTAACCAATGTGTGAGATAGGCTTAAGCGTTCGCAAAACGATCGCACAACTAATTTTCCGTACGATATAGCGTACCGTCTAAACGCTGCTCGTTATGAAAAAAAAAAACGTTACTCCGAAATCGTTAATCGTACGATCGGGCCAATTATCGTTACGTGTAAACGCAGCATCACAATTAATGAACAACATTCTCAGAGGCGTAGGTTCCAGAAAATGTGTTTTTAATTTGTCTAATTATTGAAGTGAGAAGTAGCTCTGTGGTGTATATCAGTCTGTTTCCAACATTAATGCTATGCTTGAAGTAATCTAAATACATTTCTACAGTTTTTAAAAGGTTTATTCTGGTATCAGAAAATTGTATTTAAATAAAACTATCCCCTCAAGACTTGTACCTTCCTAATAAAATGTTCATCAACTCAGGTACCCAGCAGGCAATAGGAACTTGCTACTTTAAAAAGTAACTGTGTACAGCTATGTTTACACATAATATTTCCGTCAGTCTTTTTGGTCTGTATTTTTTCACCGAAAATCAGGGGTGGAACTGACAAGGCAAAATTATTTGGTTAAAAAAAGACTGACCAAAAGACTGACGGAAATGACAAGTGTGAACATAGCCTATAAGATCATGAGTAAGAGATTAGGTTCCTTTATCTCTATGTCTCTCACTTAAGGGTGCGTTCACACCTACAGGATCCGTAGCAGATCTGCAGCAGATTTGATGGTGCAGATTTGATGCTGCGTTCAGTTATTTAAATGACACCTGCTGCGGATCAGCAGAAAATCAGATGCGGATCCGGTAAGTGTGAACGTACCCTAACCCAGGTGAATTTGTAGGGTACAGGGGTAAACGATTTTCTGGAGTAATAAATAAGGAGATCTATGGCTACCATTCCACTGTTATCAAATTGGCAACTAGAAATTAAGGAGCCAATGAACTGTTCTTCTAGAAGACTTTCTGTTGTTGGTGTTTGTCCCCATCACAAAAGTTTTCAACTTGCCTTAGAGTCAGATAGATACTAAAACATATTTTCTTCGAATCGTTTTCTATTTTTCTGTTTTTTAATTTATTGTTCCATATAATATGGCTACTACATTGCCTGAGCAATGAGTCGGTTCTGAATTACAGCTTAAACGTTCTGAATCCTTGTGGTGCGTTTACACAGAGAGATTTATCTGACCAATTTTGGAAGCCAAAGCCAGGAATGGATTTGAAAAGAGGAGAAATCTCAATTTTTCCTTCATGGCCTGTTCTCTTTTTATAGTCTGTCCCTGGTTTTGGCTTCAAAAATCTGTCAGATAAATCTGTCTGTGTAAATGCAGTATTACTCTATTTTATTCTGAATAAATGCTCTCAGAATATCTTTGCAGATACATGGTGAGGTCAATATCAATTTAAGTCCGTATCAATGTCTAAGGGCCCTTTTACACAGAAAGATTATCTGACAGATTATCTGCTAAAGATTTGAAGCCAAAACCAGGAACAGACTATAAACAGAGATCAGGTCATACATGAAAGCCTGAGATTTCTCCTCTTTTCAAATCCATTCCTGGCTTTGGCTTCAAATCTTTGGCAGATAATCTGTCAGATAATCTTTCTGTGTAAAAGGGCCCTAAGTATCAGTTCTAAAATGTGTTGGTCATATTCAGTCAATGGCATTTTAATGCGTAATGTGCTCCTGGGCCCCACCTATAATATGACATTTATTAGACTCGTGTCATCTTGTGTGGCAGAGGGCTTATGGTCCTCCTAATTTTCCAGGCCATGGGTGCAACCTCTTCACCTGAAACTTATGACCTTGATGGTATTTTCTATCAAACCCTCCCAAATATTATTTGATGGAATGGTAGAATATTATATTTTATATGTTTTCCTGGCCTATGAAGAACTTGTTAAATTTTCTGTACAAGCGCTGCGGAATCTGTTGCAAGCGCTGCGCAGTCTGTTTGCAAATAAATAGTATTAATATTATTAAAACATTTTTTGACAGCAGAAAATGTGCAAAAAGAGGCAGAAATAATTTACAACAAACTATGTTTACCCTGTACTAAATGTTTTCTCATTTTCTCTTTTAAAAGAATGCAGTTACTTGTATCTTCTCTTCAATGGCACCTGCAAGGCAACCTGCCCGGATGGTTACTACGAGGATCTTGATGCTGGAAGATGCATTTCCTGTCACATGAGCTGTGAGACATGCTCAGGGACATCAGACGATGACTGCGAGACCTGTCCTTCTGCTAACCCAAAGTTATATAGAGGAAGTTGTCTGACTAGCTGTCCTCCTGGAACCTTTTATAATGATGCGCTCAGTGAGTGCCAAGGTATGGCATCATTTAGATGGTTAGAAAATATGTATTGTAGTATATATAGATTAGAGGAATGAAAGCAATTTATGGAAGAATATTGGTATTTATTTCCATAGCTGAGGACCTGACTTAGGTCTGCTTTTAGTTATATATCACATAATAAATTAGTGTAACTTGATTGTATCAATCTTACCTGCCAAATCAAATGATGATGGATGAGTGAAAAGCTATGCCTTTGGTAAGTCATTTATAAAATACTGTATATAACACCCAATCACAGTGGCCCAGTGTGCTGTGTGGTGGTGATATACAGCAGGTGGGCTAGGTATTTTTCTGATTCACTTGGACACTTGTCATGATGGCCAGGAGTGGTAGTACCCACCCAGTGACACAAATATAGGACAGATTCCAACACTTAACCAAGGTGACTTTTACTTAGGAAACTTCAGTGCAATACAAGGTAATACAGCAGTGAACTTTGCAAGTGACGAGGTAAAGAGTAGTAAAGAAGGTAGAGGTAGCTTAGTGCAGGTGTACGGACCATCTTGGGGGTCTTGTCCAATGTAGAGATCCTTCATAAAAAGACATTTTCTTCTATATTACAATGGGATTGTATTATAGAAGAAAATGTCTTTTTATGAAGGATCTCTATCTCAAGTTGTGTCTTAGTCCCTTCACACCACTACTGACAAAAGAAATCCCACTAACTAACTACCCTTTTATAGGGTTGACTGGGGCTAACTCCTATTGGTGGGGCTGTGTAAGGAAGGAGAAGTGTAAGTGGCTTGAGTGGTGTGAAGCACCTGCACCTGTGATTGAATAGAACACTAAAGAAACAGTACAACAGTTAACCCTCATGCCATTTGTGCGATACCTGACAGGGGTACTTTACCCAGGCTGAATAAAACTTTGTGGACCACCCGTACCGGGACACTACACAATGTGTATGGAAATGCTAAGTTACTTTACTGGTTTGAATTGGGGCCTAACTTGGGAGTAAAAATTAAGTATCCTTGAGGAGCATCCTGCTCCAGGAGGTGGAAGCTGATCTTCTGCTGCTAAAGGATATCAGGTCACATCCACATTTGGCACGGTAAAGGTAGTGCACAACACCATCAATACAGGTAGGGGTTGAGGCTTCTGCATTGGGCCTGTAGCCTGGTAGTAATAGCAGTAGACACAGAACAGTCCAGTGTTTCTGACAGTAAGGTAAAACCAGTGCTTTGTAGAAGTAGGTGCTTTGTAGAAGTAAGTGCTTTGCAAAAAGAAGGAAGAGGAGAGGAGTTGCCAGAGGAGCCCTGCCCAATGTAGTATTTGTGCTCTGCTAGAACAACTTGACCGCAGAGAATATGGAGATTGATTGTGAGAATAAGGGCCTTGTGTTAGCTCCTTCAGCTGGTGATCTTATAGACGTACCTCCTGTTTCTTGCAGTGTTTATAGAGAAAAGACTTGTCCCTCAGCAAAGCTCTGGTGTCCTGGCATGGGCAAGGGTGGTCCTAGGTGGCTTCTCTCCCCTGTGGTGAACTTAGCACTGCACACTGAACTTAGTTGCTTGCCTAAGAGAAAGTCTTTTGCTGCATTTTTGGTCCCTGTCAGGGTTCCTGGCAAAGCCAAGCCCCGGTTTGACTTCTGCAGGAACTTGGTCTGTTTGTGTCCTCTCACTCTGAAAACTAAGAACTGACTCACTACCTCCACCAAGTTAATTTCTCCTACAAGGTCTATCTCTTGTGACTGGTGGGCGAGAGAGAAGAAGGATATGATAAGATAAAAAAAAGAAGAGCACCTGTGACTGGTCAGCATAAAACACATGATGTAAAACAGTTAACCCTTTATACTCTACAGCTCATAAAAGACATAAAAACAGTAGTGACACCTAGTGGGGAAAATAAGGTACTTTATCTCCCACTGGTTTACCTGAGAGAAAACTTTACACAGGTGACAAGGAACAGCACCCTCTGCTGGGACACCACATAGGTGCAAGGTGCGGCATAATTGATGACAGAGTCCTGACTTAAACAGTGCTTTAACTTTGCTTGGCATAATGACTTTAGTGCAACACATGATATAGGATAGAAAAAATACAGTTTACAAGTGCTAGTGCAAAAATACTTGATAAAACTTGGATAAGAACTTTGAGGTAGACTTGAGCAGAAGAAGAGAGTGAAGACATGTGTTCAAGGGTAGGATAGGGGCCAGTTAGGGACCCTTTTTAAATTAGTAACAGTCCTTTGCCGGAATGTGTAAAGAAATACAGTATTTTGAAGAACCTCTTGTACTTATGTTTAGATATAACTCTGATATCTGACTGCCTTCTGCCTGCACAATATTAGAGACCGCCTTGTGAGGTAGTACGAGTCCTAGTCCTTTGTCTCTAGGTTAAGTTCCCACTGAAGACTATCCCCGAGTGGGCGAGCGTGTGTCAGTAAAGTACATCAGTACTGTCTGTCTCAGCATACAGAAAGAGGTGTAGTCCCTGTCAAGGGCTCTGGCCAGAGCCAGGCCCGCTTAGTTACTGCAGAAGGAACTATGGGCTTGGTCTGTTTCCTATACACTTTCCAAACTAGACTGAACTGAATTCCCCTCCTGACAGGAAACCCCTACCGTATATAGGATGGTGTGACAGGAAATAAAGGTGAGAGAGTGTAAAGAGGTGTATAAAGTGTATATACAGTTAGGCTAACACACAAAACATAGTTAGCAAAACATTCCTGGGTGGTATAAAACTTAGGGAACCACCTGTGATGGGACACTACACTATGCCATTGCATAGCATTGATCATCGTTATCTGTGATCTTCTCATAAAGTCTGCACATAGGTATTTTACCTTCAGGTCAGGGAAAATGATTGGTACTCCCATAGCTCCTGTCACTGACAGTTAAAGATCGCGATTGGTGACATTTAAGGGGTAAATGACAGGCGGCAGCATGATCGCTACTGTCTGTCATTGACGGTGAGGACCTGGATGCTGAAAGCAGTTGGTCCTCACCCTCTATGAAGCAAACTTGAATGGAACCAATCAACCTAATTGGGCTGCTTTGGTTCCCTGCATTACTGTATACAGCTGCTGTGCAGCTCTCTATATGTTTTGGCCGCAGCTGCAGCAACAGCTATATATGGGAGAAAATGAAGTTTTATTCCCCAAGTGCGCGGCAGGCAGAGGCAGGCAGTCATCTGGGCGGCTCCCTGCCCATGTAAAGTCACTGCTCTCTACCTATCAGCAAGATCGGAGCGGATGATTGACAGGTAGAGAGGCTGGTAACGGGCTGCTATAATGTACCGGTACATTTATAGGTCCTTAAGTTGTTACAGAAGAAGTAGTGAGCTTGAGTTCAGGTATAAATTGTTCCCACCTGACTGTTGCCACCAATGGCTTTTCTAGGGAGGTGGTTGGCAGCCGATATTAAGAAAACAAGGCTTGGCAGACAAAAGTCCCATCTGAACCAGAGTACAGTAAAGTAGGTGCAGAGATACAGGTTTTACCTATAGTCAATGGCACAGTTAAATAAAGTTTAGGAGATTATTCTTTGTCACCTAGAGGCATAGTCCCTAGATTCAGGTTTTCAGTCTTAAGCGAGCAATTGCGCAGAAAGTGTTCCTTGCCGCCATGGTATTTTTAATATGTTGACACTGACCTTTCTGGTCAGAGATTTTGAGGTGTTCAACTTGCATGGGCTCTTCAGGTGAAAAGGCATTTACAACAAGTCTGAGAGCACTTCAAATAGCTGTGTGCATTACAGGCATGGCTGTGCTATCCCTTGTGTCTGTTAGATCGTCCGGTTGGCCCATAAAAGATAGCGGTGGTCTGCTGCACCATCTGCAGCAGAACGTCGCCATCGTTGTTGTTTTGATAGGTCATGTTTTAAGACAACGATGCGCCGTAATTGTGCATGTTGGCTGATCATTGCCCTTTAACATGACCTAAATGATTGTCATTCGGAACGGCCAGTAGTCGGCCAGTAATCATTTGGTGTAATAGGGCCCTAACTTAATAGAGCTATTGTGGATCAGGTGCACAGCAACAGCAAAGAGGGAGACATATATTTTCAAAGAGGGGGGGCATAATTGGGGAGGGGACTATAAAAATGCTAAAATCATCTATATTTTCTATTTAAAATCTAATAAGAACAGTTAAATGTTAATCTTTCCCGCTTTTGAAACTTTTAGACATCACATGTAGCCCAAAGCTGGTAACATCTCAATGCTTGAGCAGAAATGACTAGACAACAGAATACCAGTGTCCATTCCAACTGTGATGAAGAATAACCAGTTACAGCAAATAAAGCATTCTTTGATGGTGAAAATCTCATATTAATGGTCCATGACTGATTTTAGTTATTCATTTGCTGCTATTGCAAACGTACATGGCAACACATTCTGCTAGTTGTTAAAGGTTTGGTTGCCTTGGCACAGAATATGTCACTGGGTGGAGAGGAATGCTATTTACAATGGAACAGAAGCCTTGCTGGAGAAAAGTCGCCTAAGCTGGCACCAGCCACATAAATAAGATTAACAAAATGCAGACAAGAGTGTCATATGAATGACTCAGCTGACACAAATCAAAAGGCTCAAGTTCACACAGAACCTTGTTTTCCTTGGAAAACTCTCCTTCATAATCTCTGTCAGAGTCCTTGTGTCTATTTGAGTCACACTGATCCACAACATTAGAGCTCTGGTACTAATTTATACAGTTTACAGAACTTTTAAGGACATTGATAATTTGTGATAAAGTAAACTTCTCCTTCAAGACAATTTAAGCCTTGTATCAGAGAGCAGCAATATAAGAAATTCCTTGTTATATGTTAAGCAAATCACATAGATTATGGATAGGAATAGGTAACATGGCTAGGTAGCCATGGCATATCCATCTTCGTATCACTGCCCTTTTGGTACTCTTTGTAACCAGAGATGCTTTTTATGACTACTTCTATTCTCTTAGAAAAGTCTGAAAAAAAACAATTGGCTGATGATCATCATAGTATCCTGACTGCTCGCTCTGTTCACATAATACAAGTGTCCCTACAATTTTGGGTTTATCGAACCTATTGAAATCCATTCATAGATTCACATGTCTTGTGATGGGAGAAGTAAAAAGATGTTGTGGGAACATAACCATACACTGAAGACAGCATATCAATGAGAATCAAGATGGCAAGCAAGTGCTTCTATCAAAAACACAATGGATTCTATAGAAAGCAGAAATGAATAGTGTTAAAATGATACATGTCCAGAGTCAGAGCCTGATAGGAGATGACTGCCATGCAGGTGACGATCTTAATAAATTACACTTTATACTCTACTTACGCTATAGCCGTAAAGCACATTCCTGGGGGAGCATTTAAGAAGCAGCAATCTGTGCTATAAAGGAAACGCTTAGTTAATCCAAGGGACGTTTTAATTGTGATGCTGACAATTAGTGAAACATATGTAAGAAAATAACACAGTGGTTACTATTCCCTTGCTGCTGGAAGCCTATGTAGGTGGTACTATTAGAGAATTATAAGGGAGTTCATTAATTCACCATCTGTAATGAGATGTGTGCATTTGTGCCATTGCTTTCATTACATTCTTTTGGTGAAATATCTCATATGCTAGACGCATAGGAGGATATTTTTAAATGAAGAGTCTAGACTGAAGCGACCAGACGTCCATTTTAAAAAGGGACACTGTGACAAATGTATAGTATTGTGCCAGTGGAGTGTAGAAGTGTGTGACTCATGAATGCATTTCATCAGAATGCAAGCCCGCTCGCTAGTATATGTGATGCTAATACCACTGCAATGTTCCAGCTAGGGCCCATTTATAAAAATATGATTTCATCTAATGGCCATACACTAAATAAGTATAATGCAGGCCACAACAGGTGCCTCTTATTGCAACCATTTATAGTTAGACATCATCAGGTTATTTGCTTCCTGCTGTTATGGCCCCAGAAATGTCATTCTTTTTTTAAACAATTCATGTGCTCAAGTCACCTTAAGAAAGTTGTAAAGCTAAAACTCAAGGATTAAAATCATGCTTTTATATATAACTATATTTCTAAACCTAAAGAAAAACGATCATGTCACCAGCATTCTGTTAACCACCCCTAGTATGTTTTAGTAACATACATGATGGTGCTACAGAGTTCTAAAAAAAAAGTTTCAGAGTTTTTATTCAATAGAGAATATAAGTGTTTCCTAAAGAAGAGAACACAGTTTAACTGATGGGTTGCTTTATGGTTTGGTACCCCCTTTCCTGTAGAGCACCTGGGCAGTTATGTTTGAGGATTGAGGGAAAGCTGAATGGAGCAAAGTACATGTGTATTCTTAATGAAAATCTGATCCAGAATGCTCTGGACTTCAGATTGGGCCACAAGACAGTGCCACAAGAATGTCCTTGAGTGGCACAGTCAGAGCCTTGACTTGAACCCAATCTAACATCCTTGGAGAGACCTGAGTATTGCTATTGATAGACAGTCCTAATCCAACCTGAAAGAGACTTAGAGGATATGCAGAGAAGAATGAAAAAAATCCCCAAACCTTGTGACGTAATAGCTGAAGGCTGTATGCAATGCAATATGAGTTTTTGCTTTTCAGTAAGTTAGCAAACATTTCTAATACAGTGGTGCCTTGGATTACAAGCATAATTCGTTCTGGGACCGTGCTTGTAATCCAAATCCACTCTTAAACCAAAGCAAATTTTCCCAGAAGAAATCATTGGAATGCAGGCAATTGGTTCACCACTCTAAAAATAATATTTTTTATTCTGAATAACATGAAGAACAAATAAAACAAACAATGAGAAACAGGTGAAAATGTTATATTATAAGTTAATGTACAGTATAGCAATCAGTATGTGGAATATAATTTATAGTAAGTACTTATAGTAAGTGAAAAAAACAGCCACAGTTTGTAAATACAGGACGGAGCTGCAGATAATGCAGTAGTGTAGTATAACAGGCTAGAATAGAGAAACAGGACTGCTGTAAGAGGTCTGTGTGGTCACATGGCAGCAATGGGTAAGGGAGGCGTTTCAGCATAGACCAATCAGGAAGTGAGAATCACAGAGCTTTGCAGTAGAACAGTGACAGAAACTTTTCTATACAGCAGTGTGAGTGGCTGGGTGTAAGTGCAGGCACATTATAGCCAGAATGGAGAGGATGGGAAACACAAGGGCTGACAGAGACTGCAGGGAGCATGAAGGAATGTGTAGAAGTGGATCTGCTATTATTTGTAGGGTGATGGAGACTTCCTGGGTCATAGTACAGTGCTGTAGACCCCGCTATGCAGACCATACCCCTCTCCCACTCCCCATCCCACCCAGTACAGGGAGCTCTTAAACCAAAGCAATGCTCTTTATCCAAGTTACAATTTTGAAAAACTGTGAGCTCTTCTTTCAAAACGCTCTCAATCCAAGTTACTCTTAAACCAAGATAGTAGATAACTAGCTGATTGGTAAAGGCCCCATTACACCAAACAATTATCCGCCATACTTGGCCAATTATAAACCATTTCGGATGACAATTGTTTGGTGTAAGCTGGGAATGATCATTATCGTGGTGTTCCATTAATCACAAGAATGTAAGGAAATTTTTCCCTGAGTGAATAGAATAGCATTGTGTGTTTTTTGACCTGACATGTTGGCGCAAGCTTGCTTCTATATATTGGGCTGTCTAATATGGCCCTTAGGTTCTTGTGATGAGTGTGTTCAGCTAGTTTTCCACTATCCTGCAGATAGAGAATAACTCTTAATATTTATAAAACCCCTTCGGGATCCTGGCTTGCTTAAAGCGTAACTGTCATTTCAGGGTTATTTTTCTGAAAACATTAAATATCAACAGTACAAGCGATTTTAAGAAACTCTGTAATAGGTTTTATAAACCAAAAGAGTTTCCTTCTGTAGTGAAAAAGCAATCTCCCAGCCTCCCCCCTCACATCAGAAGCAGCAGGATTTCTGATTCCATTATGTGGCTATGGAGAGGGGAGGGGCTGTTAGGAGTGACTGAGCACGGAGCAGTCCTGCAGAGCACAACACCCTGCAATCTTCTCTCAGTAAGTTCATAGATAAGCACTGACCTTTCTGACCACAGAATCCTGCGTTTTAGGTGCCCAGAGAGTCTACAAACAGCTGACCTTCATGTCACCTCTTCCTGCTCCCTCATCTATCTCGGCCCCTCCCCCCTCCATAAGGATAGAATGGAGAGAGCAGAGCCCGTCTTCACTGGCTTCTCTATAATGAAGACGTGTTTGCCTGATAATGCACAGATAAGAAGTCAGGGGGGGAGGCTGGGAGATTGCTTCTTGAGTACAGAAGGAGGCTTTTTTGGCTGATGAAACCTATTACAAAGTTTCTTAAAATCGCTTATACTACTGATTTCTGCAATAACAAAAATATGACAGTTACACTTTAAGTTCAATTGCAATATACAGTAAATATATAACAATTATATAGTCTATGGAGAAAGAATTAAAGCAGCTTATAACCCCAATCCTTTTTTTTTCACTTAACGGGGTATTCCCATTTCAGCTTACTATCCCCTGTCTGAATACAGATCATCTCTATTGTGACACGGTATAACAGAAGTTTTCCCCTCCAAGTACAGTTTTCCTGTTGCTTATTGAGGGACACCATATATTATCCGTTCTCCAAAAGTGCTATGAAACACTATTTTAAATATAAAAGGTTAGAGTCAAACAAAATATCTTTTTTACCATCTACTGTACATTATGGCCAGAGTCCCCGGCCCAATAAGATGTGTGTATGATCCCAACATTTTACTGTAATAGTCAAAAGCGCACACATGTGAATGTACACATACTTGCATGTTTTAGGATCCGACATAGTAAAAGAATATTTCTAAAAAATTTGTTGTCTGTTTTTTTTTTAATAAGAGAAATAGAACCAGTATATTTGCTTATTTAAAAAATACAGCACAGTGCCTTCCAGAAAGACCTATGCGGAGAGTAAAACCTAACACTATAATCACTCACTCCTAGCAGTTTTAAGTGCTCTACTTAGTTGCTGATTGCATGTAATTATAGACATTTCGAAGCTAAACAGGGCTAAAATGTTCTACTGCCATTTATTTTTGCAAGTTATAGGTCTCTCTCCTGGAAAGGCCAGTACTTCCAGGACCAGATTGAACTGAATGACAAGGAAATTTAAAGGAGTCCTCCACTTAATAAAATGACTGTAATGCAGCACTGTGTGCATGCATGCCATTTTTTAAATATGTCCATTATGAATTTGGCACTGGAACAGGTTCCCAAGTACCTGTTCTCCCCGTACCCCGAGTCACACAGATAAGGCCCTATTACACTAAGCGATTATTGGCCATATGTAGCCAAATACTGATGTTCCGGACGATAATTCTTTGGTGTAATAGGACAAGTTAAAAGGCAGTGAGCAGCCAACATGCACAATGTCGGCTGATTGTGGTTTGTCAACATGTTGAAACGCAACAATCATGTCAATGAGGGTCTGCTGCTAGTCGCCCCGAGTAAAAGAGCGTCAGGAGACTGCAATGGGCAGCCTGGACAATCTAGGTATCATCTGGGAAGCTCCTCCTGCTGCTACATGCTCACTGCATGTAACAGCTAGGCTTGATCGAACATCTGAAAAAGCTAGTTTTGATCGAACTCGAACCTAGCCAGATCTTCCGTATTTGGTTGCTGATGTCTTCATGGTCCGTTCGGAAGGAGGAGATATCCTGGGGACCGCCTGGAATTCCGGGATTCAGAGGCTGGGTCCGGCTAGGTTCGAGTTCAATCGAACCTAGCTTTTTTTTAGATGTTCGATAGAGCCTAGTAATAACACAGGCAACTAGCAGGGAGCGAGGGGGAAGTGGGCGCTGACTTGAGAGATCAACGCTCGCTTCTCCCTCATTTTTGTGCTGTAATATGGCCTTTATACCTTATGAGACAAGCTTTCTGCAGCATCTGTATAGCTCTTGTCTCCAGACCGAGGCAAGAGACAAGAGAACAGGTTTTCAGAAACTTATTCTGGCATCAAATTCAAAATAGATATATCTTAGAAAAGACACGTAGTTATGCATAGTGTGGCGCAATAGTCATTTTTCCCAAAACTGCTCCATACCACTGGAGAAACATTTTAAACTTATTTAACTGTAAAAGTACATATATTTGGACTGCTTGGAAAGTGGTTTTGTAGGTCAGTATCAGATTGCTGGAGGTCCAACTCCAGGCACACCTGCTGATCAGCTTAATTAATGGGCCACAACACTTATGAAAGCAACCATTTCCTGCCTGGCACAACTGTTAACATTCAGTAGTGATTGCACTTGAGATTGCAACTTGCTCCATTAACTTCAGTAAATGTACAGAGCTGTGCTTGATAGAAAATGAGGAGACCAAGGTGCTCGTGCAAGGGCCATTGTCCATTTTATCAGTCCAAGAGTCAGACTCACACTGATCATATATTGATGACCTACCTAATGCTGCTTTTACAAGGAGTGTAATACTTTAATACATTTTTTTGCTGGACTTCTTTAACGATTTTGAAGTAACCATGTGTTTTTTATAACGATCAGCGTTTAGGCTGAATGATATATCGTTTGGAAAATTCAGTATTGCGATCATTTCAAGATCACACATAGGGTAAGTAGGGTAAATTGGTGAAAGACTGTTTACACGAAGCGATCTGCAAATTTTTAGCGAACGACCAACGGCAATTTGAGAACAAATTGAAAGATCAAAATGAATGATTTCTCACTCATCGCTGGATCGTTTGCTGTGTTTACATGTGCCAATTATCGCTCAAATGAGATTATCGCGAAAATTCGAATGATAATGGTTCCGCGTAAACGCAGCATAAGGCAAGGTCGTTGATAGTTATATCATATACTGCTTCAATGACAGATGAGCGGAGCGAAGAGTGATTGAGGGTAACTCTTCAAGGTTGTTCTTATGTCACGACTAGTCTATTTGAGAACAGGGTAGAGTCTCTGACTACTACGGCACACTGAGACTAGGGTGGTTTCAGAATCTGGCTGTAATTTTACATACAAGGAGGGGAGAGTGGGAATGGAAAAAAACAAGAAATACCAAAAGATTCAAAATGAAGACATGAAGTGTGTTATTTATATGTTTTGCATGAAGTGATATTTTACTGTCAACCAGTAGATCCATGTAATGCTTATTTTACTTCATATCCCGGGTCCCTAGTAATTGCTCACAATTTTTTTCTAATAAATATGTTTCTCATAAAATATTTGAATGTATTGAAAAGTATAGCTTTTACACTTAATATTAAGCGGACAAATACACTTACTTTTCAGTGTCTAAAAACATGGTGAGAAACCAGCAAGTAACACACAAAATACATGATTAAGAAGGTCAAAAAGTCTTGACGGAAAGAATAATAATGGGGTTTCGGAAGGAAATTCACACTTCCTTGCACTGCTTCTCTGGCACATAGTACATCTATAGATTAGTGGCCAGAAAACCAAGTTGCAAGGAAAACGGTGCAGTCATTCATTGATCGTCAATGAATGGGTCTTTTATGAGTTTCATTGAAGAGGCACTAGCATGAGTGGGTAGCAAGAGGGAAGTAATAACAGGTTCTACTGTAGCATATAAATGCCACCTTCTCAGAAGAGGCACCTGGCTACAGCAAAAAGCAAATTGTTAGCTAGTGAATAGAACTCAAGGAAAAACAAATTAATTTAGTGTACAGATAGATCTCCCAGCTGCTTGAGGTTTAATGGAGATGCAAATATTAGGTTACTTGCCTCTTCTAAAAGATATTTGGAGGTCATATACGTGCAATAAAAATGCAATAAAACATTGGTTAATGCAATATATATATATTTTTTTTTTTCAACCTCAATATTGTGAAAAACCATGCTAGGTAGATTGAATGATAAGCACAGGTCCCCGATTGCAGTGAATAATTATAGGTCTCAATTGATTTATACTCCTCTTTTGAGCAGTGACACCAGCAGGCATTTACAACCCATGCAACCCCCCCCCCCCCACCCCACCCCGCAATATCACCTCCAGTTTTTCCATTTGTTATTTCCAGCTTTGGCACACACCATTTAATAAGCATAGAGGCACACCTTCTATAAGAGCTTGCTTTCTGTGGCTGTCACTATGTCTGCTGGCTCCCTCATAAAAGAGACAGTGGATTGCACTGTTAGGCTAGGTTAACACAGGTTTTAGCTCAGTTTCAAATGACATACGTCATTTTGAGTGTAAAATAACGGACGTCATTTAGCAGCCTTGCCTCCCCTTAGTGCAATGGCTAGTGTTTGTACATTATTCTAGTTTAGGTGGACTAATTGGCCTTTGGGTGGGGTTTAATTGAAAAGTCTATAGAATTTAGAGGGAGCTTGTCACCCGGGAACGCGGGCGCAGAGCCCGCCCGACCCCCCCGGTGCAGCCCCGGATACTTATCCTTTCCTGCAAGTCCCACTCCTGGAAGTCCCGTTCCCGGGACGAACATATCCCTCTGTCGGCAGCCAGTCGCGCATGCACCAGAGATGAGTCTGACACCCATAGAGAATGATGGCTCCATTCATTCTCTATGGACATCGTACTCATCTCTGCTAATTAGCATACAGTACGCGCTCAGCTTCGGGCGCTGATATCTTCGTCCCGGGACCAGTTCCAGGAGTGGGACTTGCAGGAAAGGGTTAGTATCTGGGGCTGGACCGGGAGTCGGTCGGGCTCTGCGCTGGCGTCCCGGGTGATAGGTTCCATTTAATAGTAAAAACGGAGAAAGAATGGTCACAAAAGAAGAACTGTGTGTGAACAACTGATAAAAATTGTCCTCTGTTTGCAAAGGAGGTCCATAAATAATGATTATGTTCATTATTTTAACGTCCGAGGTAAAAACGTTTGTTATGTAATGCATTGTGTGCACTGGACGTCCGTCTTACCATTGACTTTAATGCATTGCCATTGCAGTCAGTTAAATCACAAAATCGGCTGCCTTTTCTCTATTAGGTCACTTTGGCTACAGGTCTAGAGGTCACTTTGGCTTTCCCGGTACTGTAGGTGTGACTATTATGTAAGCACTAAAAAGTTCACCAGTACCACGAAAATTAAAGACTAGATGCAAATCAGTACTGGTAACAAAAAGTGCTGAACAATTGAAGAATCAAGATTACCAGCTCAGTTAACTGACTATTATGATTTCTGAAAAGAAAATGAAATAAAATGTATGACCTATGTAAAATATTTGATCTATGTGTTTAGGATTTTAAATGTCTGCACTCATAAATGATTATTTCCTATTATAAGGCTGTGGTCCCACATTTTGTTGAACCCATGCAGCTGAAAACTTGCTTTGTTGTCAATAATCCCAGAAACTTTGCACAGTTACTGGTGAATGTGTGGTTTCAGCCGCATGCGTTCCTCGCAATATGGGAACATGACCTAACTATAATAGACAAATATACTAAAATGTTCAGTATGCTTCTCTTTTAGAGTGTCACAGAACATGTGCTGAATGTTCAGGGCCACAGCCAACAGAGTGTACACGGTGCCAAAGCCAGCTAACACTGGACCAGGAAAGTGACATGTGTGGGGTACAAGGGGATGCAAAATGTCCTCTGAAAACTTACTTAGAAGATGATTTATTTACATGTAGTTCTTGTGATCAGACGTGTGAATCTTGTGATGGCCCCTCTGCGGAAAACTGTCTGACCTGCTCTGTACCTTTATACTTATATAGTAAGTACAAGATATTTTATTGCTGATGTTTCTATTTCTACTGTAATTAGATGAATATTACAATCAATAAAGACTCTAAACAGCTTAGATCAGTGTTTAACCTTTCCCACCTCGGGATACCTCTTGGAAAAAGTTTTTACCATGGGCACTCCTACCAAATAATATTCTACAAAATACCATTGGTGGCTCACAGATGGTGTCTTTTTTTTAACCTGCGGGGTTCACTTTTCCATTTCTTATCCATCTGGCCCAGACTGCCATGACAATTTGTTCCAGCTCCCATTCATCTCTTCAGAACCTGTCAGACAAACATCTTAGGTTTTCCAGCAACATCCTTCCCTTTTTCCCTTCTATAGGGTCCTTAACAATAGTAATTCTGTGCATGACAGTTATTGGTGTCATGCACTGTAAAGTGAGTAGGTATGTGCCCCCATATAGTAATAATGTCTCCTGCTGTGCCCCCATATAGTAATGATGTCTCCTGCTGTGCCCTCCATATAGTAATAGTGTGCCTGCTGTACCCTCCACATAGTAATACTGCCCCCTGTTGTGCTCTCCATATAGTAATAAAGCCCTTTGCTGCAGATTTCAGCGTACACAAATGCCCCCTGCTGTGCACCAACATAGTGATAATGCCCCCTGCTTTGCACCAACATAGTGATAATGCCCCCTGTTGTGCACCCCCATAATTATAATAACCCATAGCAGAATGAGCCCTGCTGTGCACACCAATAGTAATATAGCCCATACTGTGCACACCCACATAACAATACCACTCACTCCTTAATATATCTGCATTATAGTATGCGGGCTGAACAAACAGTGAGCAAGGCATCCATAAAAGCTGAGCGGCCACAGCCTCTAAGGATGCTTAAAGGCAACATTCCCACTAAAATGCTGTGGCACCCCTGGCAGGTTCTCATATTGCCTCAGAAGCTACTAACTTAGATATAGAAGAAGCAAGCCAGCTTGTTCTTGAATAGTATGCTGGAAAACTAAACCACTCAACAGCACAACCTACTGGCTGGTACTGTAGAAAGAGAAAATCTGGAACCTATTCACCTATGCAAAGGAGCATGCACAATTAGTATATAAGGTAACAAGAGTACAAAACTTACACTATAATAATATCACAAATCTATTTATATTATTTATATAAAAAAGCCTAACAGAAGTACTCAAATGATAATATCAATAGGAATATCATGTGAATATTGTTTTAAACATGTATGTTGTATTTAAAGGCTCAGCATATTAAGAGTGCTAGTACTGATTTGTAGATTCACATTCTATAACTAATAGAAATGTATATAAATATGGATATAAATAAAGACTATTTACACTAGTCATCTTAGCAATGCACTGATTATTCTATATTCCTGTTTTCATGCTTATATATTGCAAAAAAAAAAAATGTGCAATGTGCCATTATTTGTGAATTGTGAAAAGATTAAATCATTTATTTTTCACAAAATACATTTCACACTTTATTTAGTTATCCCCCTAATGTTTAACTGAATATAACTTTGTGTTTCTTGCAGAAAACACATGTGTAAAGCAATGCCCTATTGGGACATACAAAACAAGTGAAGAAGCAGATGGGATGACACTTGGCTTCTGTTCGACTTGCCACCAGGTATGCACAACATGCCATGGAGGGTCAGCCAAGGACTGTGATATTTGTGCAGCTGGATACTACAAACTGCTTCACCTCTGCATTCTACATTGCCCCCCTGGGTAAGTACATTGAGAGTCCACCATGATCAATAGCCCGTATGTATTGCTATGCAAAAGAGTAGACAGATTTCAAATCCGCCAGTGGTGCTGGCTGTTTGATAAATGTGTCACATCTGAAGACTGTCCTCCAAACATCACCTGTAAGGGATGTAAGGACTGTAGCTGGGTAACACTAGCTGCTCCTAGTGGCTCTAGTTTAGGAAAAGTACAACCATCAGCTTTAAAGGTCCATAAATGAATCCTTCCACTGCGCTGGCAGTTATCAGATGAGTTGTCTGTTCTTTTGGACTTCATATCCCAGCATGTTCTGAGGGCTGTAGTGGACTTTAGTGCTTGCAGCCACAACTCCCAAACATGCAGGTTCTGCAGCTGCTGTAGTTGGAAGGTCCTATGTGCACTGTACACTGGATGCTTTGTGAAAGACTGGTATAACTAGTTCTGCGGAGGCTGACTGTGTGGATGTGACCACACAGTGTATATTAAAAAATAAGCCACCATACACATCATCATATCACCATACTGTTACTAATCAAATGCAGTCAACCAAGATGAATATTACCAATAATAACAGTATATAAGAAAATTTATCACCACACAGTGACCACCACCATTACTGACTAATACCACCATACCATTGACAAAATTCACTGGTACCAATTGTACACAGGCTCTGCACACCATATAAGTAATTACAGTGCAGTTACACCCGATGACTTACAGGCAACATCTTCCTTGATCGTAAATGCTCACTTTTTCTTTTCTTCTTCATTTGGCCTGGCCATCATGAAGATTTCTGATATCCGACATTATCTGGCAATAACTCATCTCTGCAGAATCTCCTGCTCTCCGCTCTACAGGGCACAAGTGATGCCAGTTGTGTGCCGGAGCTCAGTTGATGAAAGCAGCCACAAGAGTGGTTGGCAGGGTGGGGAGCAATAGCTCCTTGATCTGTCAATCAGACCACTGCATTTAACTGTAAGCACTTCTTAGGAGTGCTTTCAGTTAAGGGGGAAGGTGCAACACCTGGTGTGAGCCCCCAGAAAAAGGGGGCCCTCCTAGGAGCAAGGATCACTGCTAGCCCTGACGCCTTTTCCTGTGGGCCCTGCCCTTTGTGGGGAGCCCACTGTAGCTTGGAGCCCACTGAGGGATTCCTTGGTTTGCAGGTGGGCCAGTCCAGGTCTACCTGTATGCTGGATTCTGTCACAGCACATTAGTGAATTTTATCCCCTTTGTAAATTTACATCAGCTCATTCAAAATAATGTTGCTTATTGCACTTATGCTAGTATTAATAGTACCTACTTATAGATACATGTATATTCTTACTACTGTTATTATATTTGTAAAGGTTTTCCTCTTGTTTAATATTCATTTACTTTGTTAGATAACTGAAAGCATACTATGGGGCACTGGGGCACTTACTGTATGTGTACTGACCACACCTATTTGACCTCTGGGGCGTATTTGCGGTAACCCTATCGTCCCGGTGTCAGCTGCAGCCCAGGAGTTAGGAGTTCTGAGGGTTTTATTTTTGGTAGACCTGTTTTGGCCAAATTCAAATTAACTGGTGTTTATCTTCAATATATTATATTCATTACAGCCAAATATGCCTGAAACTGTTTGCTATGCTATCATAGAAGAGATCACCATAGCCCTTCAGAAATATTAATAATGTACATACCAGATGTAGCTACTGTTAAACTGATATTTACATGTTACATAACATTCATTTCTAAGTTATGTATGAAATACATTGAATATGGCATGTAGCACTTAAATGTCAGCTGACCGTTTGCTACAAACTGTATGCAGTAGTGTCACAAAACACAGTCATGTCATAGGAAACAAATATACACAAAATTACTGTATGTCACAGTACAGGCTTAATGCTCACAAAGGCATCTCAGTTCTAGAATTAGCTATAGTATGAAAGTCATGTAACGGTATGGGAACATTGCAAACAGTGGTGCTACTGTTTTATATGCTACATGACCATCTTCCACTGGAAAAAATTACCCTTGATCCAATATGGTGGCTTTCAAAATGGCGGACATGTTCTGGACATAGCCTCAAAGATAGAGCCCCTCACTCATAACTTGCTGGGGTATTCAGATATGTAATGTTTCCTTTCATTTCTGTAATAAAAGGGTGTCCTGAGACGCACCCTGTATTTAAAACTGATTCACCTTTTCCATCTACATAAAGCTGCCTAGCACATTATCCCTAGTTGGAAATGAGTGAATATACTTGTTCGAATATACTACTCGCTCGAGTATGAGGGTGCTCGATAGTATGAGTAGCAAGTCTGCTCCGTGCATGTTTGGCTTTAATTAGGTGATCTGCGTGTATATAGACGCAGATCATGTGATGCTTGTTTCACTTGCATTGTGTTAGCTGACAGGGAGCGCTGCTGGAGCAGGGAAAACTCCCCGCGACACGCCTCCCCCCCCCCAAAATAAAAAATAATAAAAAATAAAAAAAATAAATGAAGATCTTACATTCAGTATCCACTATACTGGCACTGGTACAGTATATAGCTAGTATATATAATTGTATACTGTGCTACAGTTAGTATTATTGGAGTATGCAGTAGTACTAGCATTAATGCAAACTACCCAAAAGTGCTTTTTTAGGACTAGTGATATCCCTGTGTGACACAGAAGAAAGCATCTGACAAACAGTATAGTTTATCAGTATCAGACAGCCTACTCAGTCTGACAGTGGTATAGTATAACGCTAGTAAAGCTAATATAGCGGCCTGGGATTCTTAGAGGCATCCATGCATGCTCCCTCTGCTGTTCCTGTTCCATTTCCGTGGTGTTTCCATCACTTTCTGAGGTTTTTAGGTGCACCAGATACCCTCCCTTTGCTGAGTAGGGGGCTCCTGAAAAAATCCTCTAATCTCCCGTTAATTTTAATGGTGTTCACTACTTGAGTATTGAAAAATACATTTGCGCTTGAGTAAAAACGTAGTGCCAGGGCCCGGGAGGTCTCTAGTCAGTCTTTTGTCAGTAGTGGTCTGGAGGGAATAAGACAACCAAACTGCTGCTTCTTTTACTGAGAGATTTGCTCCAGTATGCAGTGCTAAAAACTCAGGGCCCACCTTGTCCACGCCAGGGATCCTTCTCCTACTTTCTCAGGACAGTTACCACAGCAAGGAACAGGTCCCAAGTAAGACAAACAGCGGCAAGCTGATGTATCTTACTGACTGGCACGGCTCTTCTGGGAAACCTTGAAAGTCTGCTACACCCAGTGGTAAAGGCCTGGGGCTCGTACTACCCAACCTGGCACTCGCTGAACTGGTTGGACAGAAGGCGTTCAAATATACGATTACCTAAGTATTCTTCACACTCCTTCTCTACAAACATCCCGGCAGAGTAAACAACTACCTGGACAAGGCCCCCAAGACGGTCCCTACACCTACTCTGAGCTACCTCATCTACTATTCTCCTCCTCTGTTACCTGCACCTGCTCTTGAAGTTGTTGCCATTATTATTTTTTGCATTGCATTGAAGTCTTCTCAAGTAAAGAGGTCGCCTTGTGGAAGTGCAGGACTCTGTGCTATTTTTGTGTCTCTGCATCTGCACCTACACCTTGCACTTGGGCTACCACTTTTTCAAGCGCAGTGCCGGTGTGTCTGGTGGGGTTGGGTAACACCACTTCTGGCCACTGTGACAAGTGCCCAAGTGTACCCAAGCCCACCTTGCTGTACCACCTCCTCACACTACCCTGGCGCACAGCAATTCCTGTATTCATTTTGTAATAGCTGTAGAAGTAAAGTGTTAAAATGTAAAAGATTTAAAATCCCACAGTCTTGCTACTTTCTGAAATATATGCAACATCCCCTGGAGTGACAGAAGGAAAAAAAAAAGAAAATGAAGAAACGTCAAATCATTTGGGAAAAGCCATAAAGTCTTCAGCATTTCATTTATAGCGCACAGTATATTTTCAGATAATACACAGAGAATATGAGAATCTCGCATCAGTCCAGCTTATAACTACTTCCTCCCTAAAATGATCTCATTAGAGCATGCATAAAGCTATCAGACTGTAATAAAATAGTGGCATATAAAATTCCTTCTGCACTCAAGCCCCTCACCATTCCTTAGCAGAGGTGTCTGTTACATAGAAACTCTCTCAAATTGAGTATTCTTGGGAATTTGTTATGTGAAATAAAAATTAGACTTGAACGTTCTAGTTCAGCTGTAGAATGCATGGCTTCCAGGTTGCTCCATGTACAACATTCGTGCATAGGCGAAACTTGTTTGCCTCAGTTAAAGGGGTTATCCACCTAAGAGCAAGAAAATTAAATGCTAGCTGGTCTTACTCACAAAATCCCCCTGCGTATTTTGAGCCATCTCCTGTCTTTCTAGCTGCTGCCATTCCTACAACTTTTTGTTAAAAGCCGATCTATAACCAAGATGGGAAACTACATTTCCCATCATGCATTTCCCTGATTGGTCCATTTGCGTACTCACCCCCCTAGCTTTCTTTCCTGCCCACTGCTGTCATTACTATTGCACAGTAAACACAGGACAGTTTTTTTCACAAATTTTGCATCACATCACCCCAATATGTATTCTATACCAGCTAATGATGTAGCAGAGCTGATGCGCTCATGGTATAGCTATGTGCTGCATAACAGGCATCTGTTTACCAGGGGGTTGGGGATGTAGTGTAGGTTTAGATCTCTGCTTGCTGACTGTGAATGAAAATATTCTAGTTCCATCCAGACTCTAAGAACATCTATGACACTTACAATATGCAGAGCTGAGACACAAAGACTGCATTCACTGACATCAAGCAGTGATAGAACTATAATGTTTCATATTACAGAAACCTAGGCTCAGGGACACATGTAAGTCTATAGAAGCAGCACAGGTGCATGGAGATGATGCAGATAATGTCTCCTAGGGGTCAGGTTAACAAGTCAATAGCTAACCCAGCCCCCAGATAGGAGATCACATGTCCTGTGACTACAAAGGCAGGGGGAAGAGGGAGCTGAGCGTGCTCAGAGTGGACCAAAAGTAGAGGATTTTAGACATCCACAGCTGATAAGAATGAGGAAAAAAAAAAAAAAAACAGGGAAAGGGTGCAAGATTACACATGTATATTAGACATAGGGTGGTATTGGGAAGGGGGATTGTTTAGAATATTGTTTTTGTTACCCAGATAACCCCTTTAACTCTTGTACATTTAAAATTAATCAGATATAGATTTTAGTTTATTATATAATTACCTGATTTAAACTACTCAACTTGATGTTGTACCCTTAAAGGCGAATTCTGGACAAAACAAAAAATCAGGAGCAGGGAAGGTGCAGGAATATAATAAAGAATCTATATTTACCTGTCACTGTGCCCCTGCAGTGCTGCATCACCACTCACAGACCCCCGTCGGCCTTCTGAAGCACCTACTTCTACAACGTCATGACCTGGCTCAGGAATGCTCAGTCAGCCAACCAGTGACTGGGGCTGGGCACCTTTGTAGTCACTGGTTAGCTGAGTAAATTTAAGTCAGGTGATACTTTATAAAAAGTATATGAAATATACTTGTACTAGGACACTGGATAGGTATCAGCTAAACTACTGAAGGAAGGGTCTTATTCATATCAGCAAATTAGAACTCTTAGGGCCTTATTCCACAGTAACGATAATCGGCCGAATCGGCCCCATTTCGCCCGATTATCGTTCGGTGAAATAGAGAGAACGATCAGCCGATGATCGTGTCACCGGCTGATCGTTCATTTAGGACCAGACCTAAAATCATCGTTCCCCCACCGCACATCGCTACGGTTGAATAGCGGTGCGTGGCGGGCGACCGATAATTTCAGAAGCGCAGCATTATACATTACCTGCAGGGCTGCTTCTCTGCGCTGTCTTCATCCCCGGGTCCCGCGCGCTCTATCTTCCAAATGGCCGGTCAGCTGATGGAGCGCTCAGCCAATCACAGGCCGGGACCGGCCATTTGGAAGATAGAGCGCGCGGGACCCGGGGATGAAGACAGCGCAGAGAAGCAGCCCTGCAGGTAATGTATGCTGCTGCAAGGACTGCAAGAACATCGGTAACGATGTCCCTGCAGCCCTCGCTCAACGATCATCGGGCCGTGGAATAGGCCCAGTAAACGAGCGGCGATCTAGCAGATCGCCGCTCGTTTACATCGTTGATCGGGCCCTCCTCGGCCCGTGGAATAGGACCCTTAGTTGTCAACATTGAGGAAATCTCTCATGATTGTACCTGATAAGCCGAGCTCTGGCTGCCGGCTATGGCCGTTGTGGCAAAATTTATGAACTTGATAATTGTTCTAATTTCTGTATTTCACTAATATAAACATGGTCTGATTCTGCTTTGGCTTAACTGATTCAGGTTAACTCCCATTCTTTCTTTGGGTAGCTTCACACGTACCAGATCTGCAGCGGATTTCACACTGCGAGTTTGCAGCGGATCCGCTGCATGTATGGGGCCCATTCAGCTTCACACTACAGGATCTGCAGCGGAGCTACCCTTTGGCAAGATTTTTCACAACATGTATATAGTTAACACCCTGCCTTGCATGGTGATTGAGAGCCTGGTCCTCCTATCTGGTTTCTTGTTTTTTTGCTCCAGTCACCTCTGTCATGCCTGATGCCTGCTATAGGATTTCTTGTGCCTATATCTTGCTCCTTATTCCTGCTAGATCTAAATTCCTGTTATACCTGACCTCGGCTTGCTTCTGACTACTCTTTGGCTCTGTGATTTGGTCTGTATTTTTATTCTCCTGGTCCTGACTTATTTGTTGCCGACCATCCGCCATTGTGTTTTGTTTGTCTTTGTCCTGTCTTTTGTCTCGTCTTTTTCCTTGACCCCTTATTCCAGCATAGGGAATGGGTCCAAGTTGTCCGCCACCATTTAGGTTGGTCTCAAGACAAGTAGGCAGCGGCAGTGGGTGTGGGACAGTGTTAGGGCTTCACTTGTCTGTGTGCGTTCCCTTTGTGTGCCCTGACCAAATCATTGTAATTCTATAGCAAAAGTATAAAAACATAGGGGGAGATTTATCAAACTGGTGTAAAGAAGAATTGGCTCAGTTGCCCCTAGCGACCAATCAGATTCCACTTTTCCTTTTCCAAAGTATCTGTGAGAAAAGAAAAGTGGAATCTTATTGGTTGCTAGGGGCAACTGAACCAGTCTCACTTAACACCAGTTGATAAATCTCCCCTATGGTGTACAGAAGTAGCAGCCACACGTGGAGCCTGATGCCTCAGGGAAGTGTTCTCCAACCCCAGTCCTCATGGCCCACCAACAGGTCATGTTTCGAGGATTTTCTTAGTATTATTACTAAGGAATTACAATTCCTTACAATTATACTCAGAGCATCATATATTTCCACTGGTGTTTTTTTGCATGGGATATCATCTAAACATGACCTGTTGGTAAATGGTGTACACTGCCCCCTTAGGCCAGGTTCACATTATGTATGAACAGGTCACAGAACGGCCGGTGTCAGTGAAGTGCAGTACCAGTCAGATAAACTTCAATTATATTGAATTGGGATGCGGGCGCATCCATGTGTGCCCGCATCCCAATTCACTGTTGAACACAGGCTGCACTTTCCATTGTGTGAGCTGTCAGTGTTGTGCGGCCGCTATTTAATGAATAGTGGCTGCACAAAACTGACATGTCAGCTTTTCGTGTAGCCGCTAGTGATATGTGTATATGTGTATACACTCCTGCAGGGATTCCCTCTTACTGTAGTACAACATAAGTTTTGTAGCAATCACGGCCCTTGCAAATCGGCAACAACGGCGTGATTAATACAAAACTTAGGTTGTGTGAACATGGCCTTATAGAGTTATCCTGTGTTGTTAAACACTCTTATTGATGTTTATGTGAACTATATGTAATGATATTGTATTGTTTAACAATCTACTGTGTTTAGTTATATAGTGTATTCATGTCAAAAATTTTAATTTGTGTCAAGAAGCTGTGCAAGAACAACAAGATGTGCACAGTAGCATTTCACTACTTGCCAGTAATCTCCATTCAGGCAGCTCAATTATAAGTCTACAGGGTTGTCTGGACAGAGATGATTGATAGTGGGTAAGTGCAGTGTGGTACTCCCTGCTCGTCTTCCTGATCGGTGGTGGTGTAAGCAGTGAAACTTTTGACAGTTTTTTTTTATTATGACAGATTGACTTTAACATACGCCAGTCATGACATCCGAATTGAAGTAAAAAAAACCCACAGCAAATATATATATTTTTGTCTTATGTATGCTGCTCATACCTCTGCATTTTACTCTGAACCAGTGGACGTTTTTTCTTCTTCTTAGTCATCATTAATTGTTCTCAAGTCTTTCAGTGTAAACATTCATCGTTCATAGTATTCAGATTCGAACGCAATTCCGATCATTCAAATTATATATATAAACATAATTATGATCACACTAATGCCTTTTTATAGTGATTTATCTTCTTGTCTTAACACCTAGGGGGACATGTATCAAACGGCGTACATTTTTTTTTCGGCGGAAAGTGCCGATTTGCGCATGATTTTATTCGCAAATGGCCGTTTTGCGAATAAAATATTCGCAAATCGCCACTTTCCGCTGCGTAGGCCGGGGGGGGGGGGGGGGGGGGCGGGGGCCGGGGGGGGGGTGTGGAAGGGGCGGGACAGGGGGCACGGACTCATAGTCCACGCGATTCATCATTTTTAAACTGAAAGATACGCCGAAAACCTACTCCACCTTTCAGGTGGCGTAGGTTTTCGGCTGTGCGCACCGACGCGCATCGGATTTATGTAGAGGCAGTCCGCCTCTACATAAATCTCCGTAGCGCCGGAGATGTGGGGACATTTATAAGTCCGGTGTAAAAAAACATTGGACTTAATAAATGTCTCCCCTATTGTTTAAGAGAAAAAATTATTGCTCGGTCTGCACTAAACGAGTGCTTAGGTGATTTATCTGTATGCGTAAATGGACCCTTAGTTTGTTCAGCTACTGCAGATAACAGGTGGGTTATAGGGACATGTACAGCTGCTGACCTCCCCCAGATCACTTCCCCCATTCTAAAGGCCAAATAGCCCTAGTATTGGAGAGTCATCTGCAATTTTACAGTAAGTTAGACTCCTAGTGGTCAAATTGATAGCATTGTGTTTTATATAGGAAAAAGTCTTATTATTTATTGGTAATGACAGTACCTATACAAACAGACAAACTGTTTCATAGAAAAAAAAAATCTTTTTCTAAATAAAAAATAGACGTATTAGGCTAAAACTACAACCTACTAACAGGAGATGCAGGCAGTGAAAACAAATCTTATGTGACCTAACTGTAATACACATAACCATTTCTAAATAATAAGACTTTCCCAAGATTCAAGTTTTACACCAATAATTCAGTGACAAATCACGTTATGACTAAATTAATTCTTACAGGGGTAAGGCTAGGTTCACCCTTTTTTTGCACAAGTTTTTGAAATCCATTTTTTCATCCGTTTTTGGAAAAAAATGATGAATTTGTGCGCATTCGTTCCATTTTTCTCATTGAGTCCCATTATAAATAAGGATCAAAACGCATCTGGTTTTTTTTAACATACACAAAACCTACTTGACCTTATTTTTGTGTACGTAAAAAAAAAGGATGCATTTTGATCCTTTTTTTTTATAATGGAAGTCAATGGGAAAACGAATGCATCTGTTTTTCCATCTTTTTTAATGCAAAAATGGATGAAAAGAGCGGATTGCAAAAACGCAGTGTGAACCCAGCCTTACATTGTTTTTTTTTTTTTTTTTTTTGTGGATCTCAAATATTGAATTTCTGTATCTTTTTGTACCAACAGATACTATAAAAGAAATAACCAATGTGATAAATGTGACTCTCACTGTCAGCTCTGTTCTGGTCCTGGATTTGATTCTTGTCTAGAATGTCCTTCAGGAACCTTCCTCATAGAGGATACCACCCACTGCGTTAATGAGTGCCCTGATAGGTTTTACATGCATGGAAACAAATGCAAGAAGTGTCACCCAAGCTGCAGAACCTGCAATGGTAAGACTCTCCTGCTGCCATTTTGTATTCATAATCTGAAAAAATGGATTACATGTAAAACATTACAATTGCCTTTAGGTAAATACACGTAAATTTCATTATTCTTGAACTGGGCTTTGGAAACTGGGTTTTGGACAACCCACAATTCCAACAACTGTTCTTAGGGTTTTCTTGAGATAAATAGAAGTAATGGAGAAAGACGGGTAACACCACTGGGGTGAACAGTGGCCGATACTGCAGAATGGCTGCTGTTTTACATGGCCTTATAGTTCTTTTCTGTTGTTTTTGAGACCAATGTTAGATCGGCATGATAAAGTGAAGTTTTTTTATAAGAAGGATTGTACTGTCTCTCTTTCGGAGAGGTCATGTACTGCATTTCTACAGCATTTCCCACAAATGTGATAATATATCCTATACAGACTCTTCAGTGCAAGGATGCAAGACTTGTGACAAAGGCAGCAGCTTTAAAGCAGGGATCTGTTACCCACAGTGTGAAGAGCACCGCTACCTGGATGATGATGTAAGTGGGCTCCACATTTCTCTAGCACTAACCCTGTAATATCCAATACTATCTACTACTATTACTACTGTGTGAATAATGACGGTGTCCAGGCATTTGTACCAGCACTTTTTTTTTGCTCACTAATGCTGCCACCAGATTTTATCGCAAAACCAAAGGGATATATAATTGCTATAGCTACAAGGCTAGGTTCACAGACAGTAAAATATAAGGTAAATATGGCCATTATTTGAAGTGTAAATAAAACAATGAGTAGATAATATTTAGATGGCCACAATCAATTATGAACATTATTCTGCATGGTGTGCGCACTGTTTTTGCTTTAGGGCAGAGTCTGATTGACTTCTAGAGCCATGACACTGGAGGCCTCAGAGAGGTCTCCGATTTTCATAACTACCATCGGGACTTTGCAATCACTTTGCAGAGTCCCAATGGTGAACAGAAGGAGATGCTGCAATTGCACTGACCGCACCATATATGGGTTTAACTGCTGGGATGCGAGCAAGGCAGTTGTGGTGAGTGCCTGGCTATCACTGACGACAGATACCCACTGCTGATGGCACTGGAACTGCTTCTGTCTCCATTTCATGTCCACTTTCAGTAACTCAAAAGCAAAATTGGATAGTGCGGTAATGTCCATTTGCGGGAAGGGGTAAATAAGGGCAGCATTAAGTAATGACAGAAATGCTGAACAGAATTTAGTATTGCATCATTGTTTGCCTATTAACAGTATATATACACAGTATGGCTATGTTCACCCTTTGTATGACACTGACCATTCCATTACCCGGCCGGGTCACGGAACGGCCGGTGTCAGAAAAGATTATCCCAGTACTGGCCAGATGGTCTTTACAGTCGCTGAATTCGGATGCATGCGCATCCATGCGCACCCACATCCGAATTCCTTGCTTCACACAATTAAGCGTGCAGCCAGAGTCATACACTCCATTGTGTGAACTGACAAGGCTGCAGTAAACTGACATGTCAGTTCCTTGCAGCACCGCTAGGGATTCCGGCCAGACTGCATATTATGTGTATACACTCCGGCCAGGATTCCTTAGAAGGTACCACTACTCGAGTACCGTAGTAATCACGACCATTGTTACGTAGTGGGAACATGGCCTATAGATAGATAACTGCCAATAAGCTGCCAGTGGAGTGAGGGAGCTGGTACTCATAAATATTGAGGGTTATTGAGCACATGCACATAATGGAGAGGATTAGTGCATAGTACCCAGAGTCCTCGTTATTCAGGAGAATATCTAAGAATCAGCTGCACAAAACAATGTAAGTGATACATCTCTTTGCTCAGCTTGTTTGCCATTAGTTTATGCTACTCTTAGGTAGGGCAGCATAAACCTACTGACAGTCTCTGTCAAAAGCAATATTTGAGCAGCCTTTTACTCTATAACCATCCTATAACGCTTTTACTTTTTGATCTATGGGGCTAAATGAGTTGTAATTTTTTCGTGACATGGTCTGTACTTTCTATTGGTAGCTTGCTTGCGTATATGCAACTTTTCGATCACTTATTACAATTTTTTTCAGAATTTGATGTGACCAAAAATGGTCAATTTTGTATTTTGGCAGGTTTTTGCGCTTGGGATGTTTACTGGAATGTGGGATCAGGAATGTGATTATTTAATAGTTAGTACAATTCCTCATGCGCCAATATTAAATATATTTATTTATTTCGAAAATGGGAAAATTGGGGTGATTTAAACTTTTATTATGGGATGGGATTTTTTTTTTATTAATGAAACTATGGGAATTCCATAAACAATATATTAATTGTTAATAAAGATCAATGCAATACATATGCACTGCATTGATCTAAGTTTCTATGAGCTGCTGGAGGCCATAGTAATAGAATGCTGAGCTGGGATCAGCGTCATTGTGGCCCTGACCTCCAGCCCGGCAACAAAAATGGATTTCAGAAAACAAGGCAATGCAAAAATAGGGAGCCAGCAGAAACAGAGTGAGAACTCAAAATAGCCAGCATCTAGTGCAGATACTGGAGGTGCTTTATAGGAGGTCAGGGGTCAGATTCAGGACTGGATTGGCCCAGCCCTTGATCTCCAGCCACAGATATAGTGCCCCAGCACAAAGTGTTGCGCTAAGTTTCTCATGCACCTGTGTAAAGTTTTATCAAAGGTTCACAGAATGGGAGATGGTCTAACTATATACTGTGTTTTCCCCACTAGGTGTCACTACTGTTTTTTTGTTATGACTTATTCTGTGCACAGCTGAGGAAAGTATTGGGTTAACTGTCTTTGTCACATGTTGTTCTCCTGTCCAGTTGTAGGTGCAGGATACTTCCCCTCCTTTTTCTACCCTATCCTGTCCTTTGTTGCTTACACACACAGCCCCCACCAATCACAGGGAAGCTTAGTATGCCCCTAGAAAAGGAGTTCTAGTTCCCGGTGGGAGGAGTCTTCCAGTTGGGGGAGAGAGAGAGAGAGTGTAATTAAAAGACACAGTTCTTGCTACAATGAAGCCAGGGAACCAGAGACTTACTTCTTCTAACAGCAATCAACCACTAGCATGCAGTGCTGGACCCCCTCTGGAGGAAAAGGACGTCCTCTGAGGACGACCTTTTCCACGTCAGGGATACTAGCTGTACAGGGCAGTGACCTGGATCCAGTTAGGCACTCACCCCCAGTGGAACAAAGCTGGGTTAGCCAATATATTCCACTGCGTAACGTGCGGCTATCCTGGAAAGTTTCAGGAAGTCTGCTCAACCCAGCTCAGGGACCTGGGGCCTCATACTACCCTCACGGGACAGGTACCTCAACGCTATAGGGCATTAGGCGGTTCAGTATATGTGAGTACACAGATCTTCTTTCTTCTTATTCTCTACTACACCCAGCTACGCTATCCCAGGCAGAGTACACTGCTACCTTGGAAAAGCCCCTCAAGACGCTCCACTACTCCCCTCTCTTCCGTTCACAGATTAACACTGCTTCGCACTCCTGTCTGCATCTATTGTTATTGAAGCAGAAACCTATTTTTGTGTATTGCACTGAAGTTCTAAGTAAATGGACATTATTCTGGTTAAGTCATTGGACTCTGTCTATTCCTTTGCACCAACACACCAGTGTATACTTGGGCTAAACCTGCGGGACTGAAGGTCAACCGATCGGGGGTGGGTAACCATGCCACTCCAGGCTACCGTGACAAGTGCCCAAATGACCCTCACCCACTTAGCTGCCACGGCTACTGGTCCCTCCGTGTTCACCTCATGGACACCTGAGCACAGCACACACACTAGAAGGCAGACCTGTCAGTCACAGAACAAATAAGGGCTTATTCCCACATCCCTTATATTGTGTAGGCTACGGATGGGGAAGTCCTGTATTGGAGCGGAGAAACTGATTGAATCTCCGCTGCACTGTAATGAAGCAGCCACGTGGCTCTGTCACTACAGTGTTGCGGAGATTCAAACAGTTTCCCTGCTCCCGGTATCATGTTGATACATCATGCCAGGTAGAGAAACACTATAATATAGGAGAAGGTTTAGACAACAAAAAAGAAAAAAACAAAATGAGTACAAAGCTATCACAAAAAACGCAGTCTCGCACTACGCAATACGAGGACTGTGCCAAGATACAGATAGGCATAGTCCTAACATTGCATTTAAATGCTTAATTAGTCAGCACAGCAAAAGGCCCGCATCAGCTAATAGCAGCGGTTCCCGGCTGCTGAACACAACGTGACCCCTCTCTGACCCCCCCAGCGTCTCCATGATGTACCAGGTACGCCATAGGTCCCCAAGAGGCTAAAGAGGTTATTCCACAGGGAGCTGCTATTGTCTTAAAATTGTCTTATACCAGTGATATATATCTATTCATGTCACCTGTCACTGTTATGCTGTACAAATCACCACAGTCTTAGGCTTTGTTTTAGACCTAGTGGTGAGAATAACTGCAAGATATAAATATTTTTATAATATAGACAGTAAAATGGAAAATTTGAAATAAACATAATCAAAAATTCTTAACCAATATGTTTAATATATAAACTTGATTTAAGCTATACATCATTTTTCTTTTTTTAGCTGTTTTGCCATTAACAGTGAAGGCTTTCAGTACCTTATGTTCTCCACTAGAGGGTGCACTACACTAACAAGACTACATTGCTTTTTAAAACTTGTTAATGAATCAACTCCATGACATTTCATGATGCATTCACAACAAGGCAGATATGTTTGCTGAAATTCCCATAGCTGTTCAATTATTTTTTTTTAATAAAACTTGCAGAATTTGTGTCCTAGCTGCCAAATCAAGGTTAAGGGAATATATTTTAAGTAGCAAAACAACAAATTACTGCTTATAAATATCCTCTACTTGTAACTCTGGTGTTATCTCTTGTGTTTTTATTCTCAAGTCATGTGTTCATCATGTAATTCTAGAATTTTTATTGAAGTATTAGGGAAAAATGCCAATAGGCACATAGACATGGCATTTATTGCTGGAATAGACTTCTACCCTATAGGAGCAAAAATGTATTGTGAACTAAACAACCATACACAATTTTTATTTATTTTATTTTTTTACTTTTTTGGGGTGGGGGCACATATCATTGCACTGGAATTTCAGATGAAATTACTTTGACTACCTTAACAATTACCATATACAGTATTCTATGACTATGACAGGTAGGGCCTAATGGAAAACACCATTCCTAACACAAGACATGTTCATATAACTTTAACCTTTAAACACAATTGAGTGGCAATTTTATGTTTATTGGTATAAATAAAGGCTAAGTTATAGTATACTTGGTGTCGTACTGCAGCTTCTTTTTTTATGATTATTTGTTAAAATTCCTACTGCATACGTAAGTTGCATATTTACTCATACCCGGAGCCACACACCGAGATTTAAATATATTAACTCGACTTGCAGGAAAACATTCTTCGGGCCAGGGATTACTAACTCAAACATATTTTTTAGCTTTGGGTTAAAAATTCTTGCTGACAGTAGCTTACCTTTTTATGGGATGGTGAGAGAAAATATGTTTATTTTGTGGGTAACAACTAGAGAAAAGTTTGGCTTTGTCCCTAAATGAACCACGTTAAAACAGCCAAACGATTGCAGGCATTTAGCTGTTTTCATGCTTTAAGCAAGTTTGCTCATCAATACTTACCTGTCCACCCTCCCCTGGTGTCTCCTGCTGATCGCAACTGCCTCCACTTCCTAAGATGAGAGTGACAGCCTGCTCAGCCAATCAGTGGCCGTGGTGCTATCGTGTTTCAGTCAATGATTGGCTGAGCGGTCTGTTACTCTTGCTACTGGACATTTTATTTATAGGATCTGTGGAGGAGGGTAATCACTAGTTTATACAGAAAGGCCATGGCAAGTAACACCATCCTAAATGCAGACAGTTGTCACCTCAGACATACAGTAGAGTCTATCCCTTTAGTGGAATTCACCAGGGCTAGGAGGGCTTGAAGTGACACATCAGTTTACATTAAAGGGGTTGTCCAGCCAGGACTCCTTTCTGCACTATAACTGGGGAGGGGGTGAGTTAAAAAAAACAAAAACATACACTTACCTTTCTGGCTCCTGCACTGCTGCCTGTACTATGCATTGATGTAGCAGGCCTGCTCATCTATCCAGGCTACAAAAGGGTTCTGGCTGGATAGCCCCTTCAAAGTAAACAGGACATTAGGATATGATTGAAGAATAGGTGTTACAAACAGTGGATGCTATCTAAAGCTCCTGTCGGATTGAGTTACACCCCATAAAATGCCCTATTACAAAATAACAGTAAGGGTGTGTTCACACGTACAGGATATGCAGCAGATCTACACCATCAATCCTGCTGCGGATCCTGTATGTGTGAACCAGGGGCGTTGCTAGGGTCCTAAAACATCCGGGGCCCGGGCCCTCTGAGTGTCGTCATAAATGATTAGCGAAGGAGCCCAGTGCAGAAGTTAGTAACCTCAATGACCGCTCTATTAGCCCAGCTCTATTGCTGCCACTCATAACAACTGTGGCTAAACAGAAAGAGGCAGCCACCTGGCCTGAGCTCCTGTCAGGGTCACTGTCACCAGTCGCAGTACACCCCAGTGGTGAAAAATTGCCAAGTAAAAGCATTTCTAAGGCTAGGTTCACACTGCGTTTTCAGCATCCGTTTAACGGATCCGTTTTTTTTAACGTCCAGAAAAATAGGGTCAGCAACGTTTTTTGGTCCGTTTTGGTCCGCCAAAAAAAACGGATCCGTTTTTTTTTATAATGGAAGTCAATGGAAAAACGGATGCACACAAATGAATCCGTTTTTTGCAATCCGTTTTTCATGCGTTTTTTGCAAAAAACGGATGCGTTAAACGGATGCTGAAAACGCAGTGTGAACCTAGCCTAAGAAGATTTTCTTGCTGTGTCCCTCCATAGTAATAATGTCCCCTGCTTTTTTCCCTATATAGTAATAATGCATCTGCTGTATCCACTATAGTAATATATTTCCCCCTCTCTGCCTGCAGTAACCCCCCCCACACACACACACACACACACACTACCCCCACCTAACCCATACACACACACTACCCCACCTGACCCATACACACACACTACCCCACCTGACCCATACACACACACTACCCCACCTGACCCATACACACACACTACCCCACCTGACCCACACACACACTACCCCACCTGACCCATACAAACACACACACACTACCCCACCTGACTCATACACACACACACACTATCCCACCTGACTCATACACACACACTACCCCACCTGACCCATACACACACTACCCCATCTGACCCATACAAACACACACACACACTACCCCACCTGACCCATACACACACACACTACCCCACCTGACCCATACACACACACACTACCCCACCTGACCCATACACACACTACCCCACCTGACCCATACACACACTACCCCACCTGACCCATACAAACACACACACACTACCCCACCTGACTTATACACACACACTACCCCACCTGACCCATACACACACACTACCCCACCTGACCCATACACACACTACCCCACCTGACCCATACACACACACTACCCCACCTGACCCATACACACACTACCCCACCTGACCCATACACACACACACTACCCCACCTGACCCATACACACACACACTACCCCACCTGACCCATACAAACACACACACACACACACACTACCCCACCTGACTCATACACACACACACTACCCCACCTGACCCATACACACACTACCCCACCTGACCCATACACACACTACCCCACCTGACCCATACAAACACACACACACTACCCCACCTGACCCATACACACACACACTACCCCACCTGACCCACACACACACTACCCCACCTGACCCATACACACACACACACACACTACCCCACCTGACTCATACACACACACACACACTACCCCACCTGACTCATACACACACACACACACACTACCCCACCTGACCCATACACATACACTACCCCACCTGACCCACACACACACTACCCCACCTGACACATACACACACACTACCCCACCTGGCTGACCCCCCCCCCCCCACACACACACACTACCTCATTTGGCGGCCATCCTCCACACATACACATTACCTCACCTAGCGGCCACCCCCATCCGGCCACCATCAAAGGTGGTTTAATATCCCCTGCTGGTAGTCCCCCTGTGTATACATCATATACACCCCATATGCATACACACACACCCTAAACACACTGCACATACATCACATACTTACACACATACTATACATGCATACACCATATACATATATCATATACACCAACACTGTACATGCATACACTCTATACATCATATACACACATACACCATATACATACATCATATACACATACTGCACATATATCACATACACATACTGTACACATATGCATACACCATATGCACACACTGTACATGCATACACTTACTGCTCATATATCATATACTGTACATGCATACACTTACTGCTCATATATCATATACTATACATGCATTCATACACGTTTAATACACACACTGTGCACCTTACATACATAAGCACACTTTACACACATACACTTGCACACTGCATAGAGACATCCACAGTTCTCATACACGGACAGGCAGGCAGGCACACACACTCACATACACACTTACTTTTTATCAGGTTGTCCTCAGCTCCTGTCCAGCCACCCTCTTCCTCATGGTCCCGACTCTCCTGTGTCCTCCCGCCCCTCCCCCTCCTCCCGACAGCAGAGGAGAGCAGGAAACATATTATGTGGAGGGAGCAGGATCCCAGACTGCAGCATGAGGCAGCCTACTGGGCCTCTCCAGGAGCAGGGGCCAGCACTGGCTGTCATCTGACTGGGTAAGGTAAGAGCCCCATCAGATGACAGCTTGCACTCACTGACTGCTGCACATCCTGCTGCGGGGCCAGGACAGACAGATTCAGTGTGCAGTGTGCCCGCACTGACTGGCATCTGACTGGGTAAGTGCCTGAACCAGGGCCCAGTCAGATAACAGCTTGCACCGGCACACACTGACTCTGACTGCACGGGACAGTCAGAGTCAGTGTGAGTGCACTCACTCACTGACAGTCTATAGGAGATGCAGGGGCAGAAAACATTCGGGGCAGCAGGCATTTTATCCGGGGCAGGAGCCCCGGATAAAACTGCCTAGCGACGCCACTGGTGTGAACGCACCCTAAGATATGAAATTTTCACTTGTTTTTTCCTCACTGTACAACTTCCAGCATGGAGAAATTAAGTCCAATACTAATAGATTTATTCCTGTATTATACCAAGACCGTGATCCTTGGAAAAGGAATAAATTGTGTTACCAGAAAGAGACAAACGATAGGAGACCTTTTGTCCCTAAATCTATTTGTGAGTTCTGCCAGACATAAAAGTTGGCTTACGCAACAGGGCTTCTTTGCATGTGGTAGTGCACTGTATATTACCTGTAAGTATGCACGGAGGAGACTGGAGTTAACTCCTCAGATGAGACTTCACATTTTATAGTTATTAAATCTTATGAAGCTCCGATCATGTGATTTATGGATTTATGGTATAGAAAGTACGACATGTAATCTTTTGTACGTAGGATGTGCTATAAGGAAGCTGAAAGTGAGAGTCTTAGAGCACATTGCAGACATTAACCTTTGGCAAGTTTTCAAACCACGATGAGGGGGAGATTGGAGGAAATGTGTCCTGAACAGAGAGGCTTATTAGATTAAAGAGACCTTGTCAGTAGGTTTATGCTTTCCCCTCTAAGGGTAGCATACACTAGTGACAGAGAAGCTGAACAGAATCAGGGCCGGCCTAAGGGCAGATGGCGCCCTGTGCGAAATTTGTTTTCTGCCTCCCCCCCCCCTCCAGACGCAATGCTATCAGAGTCAGCAAGCCATGAGATGAGAATATAAGCAGCTCATATACTGTGTAGGAAAAGCACAACTGATTGTCTTATTGTCCACATGGACCCCTTTAAGGACCCCTCTAAGTCTCCCCATACAGTATCAAGAACCACAATGATACCACTACATAATACCGCCACACCATGACCACTATCACTACAACCCTATAACAGAGTGCAGTTACATCCAGTGACTCACAGCAGGCGTCTTCTCTGAGTTGTTCACTTTTCCTTTTTCTTCTCCATCCAGCCTGTGCCATCTTGAATTCTTCTCCTCACCATGAATCCTTTCTTACAGAATCTACCAGAGAAACATTTTAGGCTCCTTGCTCTAGAACACAATAGTATTTAGGTCCCATGTCCCTATATAGTTATTTGCCCTTCTGTTCCCCTAAGGCTCCCCTGTGCCCCCACATAATAGTTATATATATGCTATATAATTACACACACTGGTTTGTGATAGATGTGAAATGAAATGATCTTAGAACAGGGGTTGTAGTACCAACCTACACCACCAGATGTCACCCTATCATTTGAAACTACCCAAAATAAAATTATATACAATAAAAGACAAAATGGGCTTAGTTCATGAAAGTACAAATCATTTTTATTATGTATAATAGGTACCAATACATAAAAAAGCTTTCTTAATACTAAATGAAGTTTAAAAGTATGACCACAATAAAAACAAAATAAAACAAGTGTCTGCAACAAAGTATGTCACTAATGATATTACCCACAACAGTTTTGCTATATGGGAATATATATGCAAATTGCTTTAGATCTCGTAATGCTCTAATACTGCCTCAGTTTCAATGAACACATAGGCAACCAAAACCAAATGGCCATTATAACATTTAGAACTTATTGCCCCTACCCATATTGTCAGACACCGCACAAGCCGTTCCTACGTACGTTTCGCTATTGCACGCTTCCTCGGGGAACTGCCCACTTCTAGTCTCACCCCCCTTAAATATGCCTCAATCCTCATTAACACACCCGCATCTTCCGGGACCACGGCGCGCTGGACTGGAAGCGGAGGCCGCGTCACATCTGGTTTGGCAACACATATATTATCCCCAGAATAATTGTTACTTTCACTAATCAGGCTCTTTAAATGTATACAGCGGTTTCAGAGGTTTTCCATGTAGTTTCAGTACTGTAGATAGCACAGCTACTATTGGCCAAGCAGAGTCCCGTGACCAAGCACCCCCAGGCGTGCGCACTGGGGCGGTCCCTGACGCCGTCGTCGCATCCGGTTGGCCTCAGTTACCTGATGTGCGCATGTCCGTGACATTTTTGTTGTGGACATGCGCACTTGGGGTGAGTTGCCAAACCGGATGTGACCCGGCCTCCGCTTCCGGTCCAGCGCGCCGTGGTCCCGGAAGATGCAGGTGTGTTAATGAGGATTGAGGCATATTTAAGGGGGTGAGACTAGAAGTGGGCAGTTCCCCGAGGAAGCGTGCAATAGCGAAACGTCCGTATGAACGGCTCGTGCGGTGTCTGACAATATGGGTAGGTGCAATAAGTTCTAAATGTTATAATGGTCATTTGGTTTTGGTTGCCTATGTGTTCATTGAAACTGAGGCAGTATTAGAGCATTACGAGATCTAAAGCACCTTGCATATATATTCCCATATAGCAAAACTGTTGTGGGTAATATCATTAGTGACATACTTTGTTGCATACTTTGTGGTCATACTTTATAACTTAATTTAGTATTAAGAAAGCTTTTTTATGTATTGGTACCTATTATACATAATAAAAATTATTTGTACTTTCATAAACTAAGCCCATTTTGTATTTTATTGTATATAATATACTGTATGCTATATAGTATAGACTCCTCTATGCAGTCCTAATAAAATATAACCACCCCCCAAAGTGCAGCACCCACCTTATATACCTCCCCCATGTGCAGTATCCCCCTTATATACCTCTTCCATGTGCAGCATTCCCCTTATATACATCCCTCATGTGCAGTACCCCCCTTATATACCTCCCCCATGTGCAGCACCTCCCTTATATACCTCCTCCATGTGCAGCACCCCCTTACTGTATATACCTCCCCCATGTGTAGCACCCCCTTATATACCTCCCCATGTGCAGAACCCCCCTTATGACTCCCCCTGTGCACCATCCCCCTTATATACCTCCCCCATGTGCAGCATCCCCCTTATATACCTCCCCCATGTGCAGCACCCCCCTTATATATCTCCCCCATGTGCATCATCCCCTTTTTATACCTCACCCTGTGCAGCATCCCCCTTATATACATCCCCATGTGCAGCACCCCCCTTATATGACTCCCCCCTGTGCACCATCCCCCTTATATACCTCCCCCATGTGCAGAATCCCCCTTATATGACTCCCCCCTGTGCACCATCCTCCTATATACCTCCCCCATGTGCAGTTCCTCCTTATATACATCCCCCCATGTGCAGCACCCCCCTTATATACCTCCCCCATGTGCAGCACCCCCCTTATATACCTCCCCCATGTGCAGCACCCCTTATATACCTCCCCCATGTGCAGCACCCCCCTTATATAGCCCCCTTCCCTGCCGTTTAGCACCCCCTTATATAGCCCCCCCCCTCCATTCAGCACCCTCCACATGCAGCATCCCCCATAAGAAAAACAAAAATAAAACCATACTCACCTCTTACAGGCTCCCCAGCAGATCCTCTCTCCTCCCTGAGCTCCGGTTCCTAAAGGCTCTCATTGGCGGGGTCTTCTTCTTTCCTCCCGACAGGGGACATAGCAGACGCGCCTGCACACAGCACGTCTGCTATAAATAACACGGCTGTCCCTAGAGGTGGAGAGTGGCCTCTTTTGACCGCAGGCAAAATGATGTCTGTGGTCACAAGAGGCCGCTCTGCACCTCTAGGACCAGCTGCGTTATTCATAGCAGACGTGCTGCGTCCAGGGGCGTCTGCTATGTCAAGAGTGATTGACAGCGCGACGAGCCAATGGACATATATTACTACTGTATGTATTGTGTTCTTATTCCCCATTTTTCAGGTCAGAAAAATCTGGTGACATGTTCATAAACTATGTGATTGGTTGTCATTATGTGTATAATATTGGTTGTTTTAATACTGTATCATGCTGTGAACAAGGGAGGTTATGACCAAGAAGTTTTAAAAAAGCCTTTTTATTTCAGAAGTGTTGAGTTCTAGTCCATAGTTTTGCAGTCTCCCTGCTCTGTGTCTATGTGATTGAGACAGCCCTATAGAAATCCTTTATGTGGACATCTTGGTCATGTTACACAGACCTTGATCAATAAAAATGTCTATGTGACATATTGTGAAAGTTTTTTCTGGTGACAGTGCCTATTTAACCCATTTCTCATGTCATGCATTAGGTGAGGGAGCATGGCGCATTTTTGGGAACCACAACATGCCCAGTAATCACCAGCCAGTGAATATTGACACTGGAGTTCATCATCATCGGTGTTCAGAGGGTCTGATCGGCACCCCCATGATGTAATTGGGGGTTGACGACCAGTTGTCAGGGCACAGCCCCCTGGGGTGACTGAGCTACCGATGCAGCCTTCCTGTGGCAGGCTGTGCTAGTGAAGCACTCCTGATATAGATCAGTGTAATGCATATGCATTACATTAAGCAATCATTCAGTTTCCTTTATAGCTCAAAGTAAATAGGTCACCCCCAGACCAATTACTTAGCTGGCGGCACAGCTGGATAGAGATCAGTGAAAACATTTAAAACATACCTCTGTTGATTGTGTCTGTGTTTTTTATTTTATTTTAAAAAATCCTTGATTTGGGCTTCAAATTGTTTTAGAGGTGGAGCCTATTGTTTCCTGGGGCCTAGCACCGCTACAACTCACTGTCTATGCACAGTGTATGGCCCTGATTATACAAAAGGCGGACATACAGCATAGTAAGTTGTGTCAGTGCTAGGGCTGAGGGAATACTAGACTATGCCTCTTGTACACTATTTACAGCTGAAATTATAACTTTCAAAATCTAAATCGACAGTTTATGTGATATAAAGTAAGTTAGAAAAATCATACCTTTTTTTTGTTATGCTACGAAACTAGGCTATACTTACTTGTATCCAGGTCCAGTGTCCTAAAGGCAGCTTTTTAGTCTTTTAGTAGAGATACATAAGGTCCCGGTCAGTATAGAGTGTCACTGCTTAATGTGTCCATCAATCACATGACTGACTTCTCTATGAACATGCAGATTATCTGGGAAACAGGGGACTTCCTGTGTTTAGACTCTTTGAAAAAAAAAAAATCTAAACACGGGAAGTGCTGTGTTTTCCATGATACCTAAAATAGGGTTGCTAACATTTTAAAAAATGTTTGTTTCAATTTTATATAGGGTATTGGGGATGTATACTGGAACTCAAAATACCCCTTTAATATAAAAATATGACATGCAGTTTTGTATTTTTGTTACAGGGTGTGTGTAAGCAATGTGATTCTTCCTGTAGACATTGCTCAGGCCCTGGATCTGACCACTGCATATCTTGCAAAAGTAACACTGCATGGGCTCCTGAAGAAATGAGATGTATTAACTGTTGTGATACACAGGCCGATCAAAGTGACTGTTGCTTCTGTGATGTAAATTCAGGTGTGTACTGATATATAGCACTGTTATAAAACACTAAGAGAAGTTGTAAAATGTACAAGAGATTGGGGAGGTACAGTTCACGATCAGAAGAAAAGGCAAGAAAGATCGAGGTTAACTAAAAATGCCTCTACCTAGTGACAGGAAAAAGGAAAATTAAAGTGACTCTGTACCCACAATCTGACCCCAGCAAACCACTTGTACCTTCAGATAGCTGCTTTTAATCCAAGATTTTTCCTGGGGTCTGTTTGGCAGGTGATGCAGTTATTGTCCTAAAAAACAACTTTTAAACTTGCAGCCCTGTGCCAAACGGCCGTGGCCTAGTTTGTGTATGCATTAAAGGACAAGTGCCATGAAAAACTTTTTCCCAGTAATCGAAGCACATTACAAAGTTATATAACTCTGTATAATATGCTTTAATCACCTATCTGCCTCCCTTCCCTGTCTTTTCCCCCCTCCACCCCCACCAGGAAGTGTAAGAAACTTACACAGACCTAATGACTGTCGTCACCGTCACCAAGATCTTCTCTCAGCTCCTTCTCCTGTTACACTAGCCTCCCCCCTCCCCTGCCTTGTCAGGTGACAGGCTTGCTCAGCTCCCATTGGCTGAACAACTGCAAGCCATCACTTGGACTGGGGAGGGGGAGGCTGGTGTAACAGGACCTAGAGCAGCCCTCCTGATGATGACTCATCCTCACAAGAAGGAGCTGCCTGGTGACGGTGACGACAGTAATTAGGTCTGTGTAAGTTAGGACACTTCCTGGTGGGGGGTGGAGGGGGGAAAAGACAGGGAAGGGAGGCAGATAGGTGATTGAAGCACATTACAGAGTTATATAACTTTGTAATGTGCTTCAATAACTGGGAAAAAGTTTTTCATGGCACTTGTCCTTTAAGCTGGCACAATCTCTCGGTACCTCCTCCCTGCCCTCCTCATCATTAGGAATGATCCAGGCAGATTTTCTACTATTCATCACCTGTGTCAGCACGGCACATGGGCTGAATCAGTAAGGCACCTGTGTAGTTTTTACTGGAGAGGAATAGGAAAAATGGTGAAGAGGGCGGGGAGGAGGGACCAGAGGGGTGGTGCAAAGTTAGGGCACATATACTCCAAGCCACGGCTGTTAGGCATAGGGCTGCAAGTTTAAAAGTTGTTTTTTAGGACAATTACTGCATCACCTGTCAAACAGGCCCCAGGACAAATGTTGGATTAAAAGCAGCTATCCGAAGGTACAAGCGGTTTGTAGAATGACTCCTACAGGGAAATAGTTTTTTAAGTCAAGTTTAAAAAGATATTGTAAAACTAAGTTGGGACCTGCGTGTTCCTACTTGATTATTGCTCCAATTTTGTATGACCTTTCTTAATAAAATGGGTTTGGAGAAAAAAAGTTTAAAAAGATATTAAGGAGAAATTGAATAAAAACAGTAAATTTAATAGAAATTAAGTTACACTGTCTATAGAAATAAAAATTGCTGTTAGGCCCTGGTGGAAGAAGAAACAATTCTGCAACTATCAATATTCTGGAGTAGCAGTGTGTCCCACTGAAGGGATTGCAGCAGACCTGAATAAGGAAACTGTTTTCTGGGCGTTGTATCACAGGGAGTAGTGAACATTTTCACCACTCACCAAGTGTAAGTAATCTGTTACTAATATACGTAGTGCTCCATAGGGAGGACAGATGCGCTCCCGCTTAGTTTTTTGTGTTATTTCTTTCAGAATAATCTATTTAGACTATAATTTAGAAGAGGGTGACTGGCTGTAGCTGGGAAGCCCTGCCATGGTCGGGCATAGGTTAACCCGTCTATGGAAGAGAGGTGGCAGCGGTGCTGAGGGTCCACGGGGTCCTGCAAAGAAAATTCCAGCATACTGCTACTGCAGGATATGCTATTGGATTCTGGATAATCACAGAGAAATATTTTTCACCCCCATCACTGTCAGTAGCACCTTTGCCACAGAGCTACCTGGTACTTAAAGGATCCACAATGACTGCGGTATGGCGACTAATTAGGGTCTCTTGGTGACATTTACAGGACAGTTATGAGTAACCGCATCTTGGTGGCATACATTGTGGTGACAGATAGTCACATGCATATATCTATACACTTTTTGTGGGTTCCCTGAGACTATACTAGGGGACATCATAGCCATAATAATAATTCCATATGTACCCTTTCAGGCCTATGCAGAATACCAGGCCTGCAATGTTATCTCTCCCCTAATGCCATCACTGCTCGGGACAGAAACACTTGGGAAGAATTTCCTTTGCTTCTGCTGTTACCAAAACATAGGTTTATCACTGTACATAGTGTATGCATAAGTGTATGCAAATGTCTGATTCATGACAATGTGCAGTGTGCGTGCAACAGTGGATTAGCCAATACATTATGAGGTCAGTATCTGACTGGTTTTATTTGGTCTCATTTACCTGGTAACATCCCAGTATGACACTGTCCTTATCATACCCAAAAGAATGCAGGCAAATATTTGTTGATTGGGTGTAGCATTACATGCTGATACTGAATTTCTAATTACATTTAAGCTACCCAAGCTGTTTTTGTTTGTCTATTTATTTCACACCAGAAGTTTTTTCCTCATAAAGGCAAGGTGTACTGTATCTATACTAGGTCTAATCAAGACCGATATTGACAATAATACTAGTATACACAGGTTACGTAATAGTGTCACACCATAACCACTACAACTACCACTATATAATGAATAATGCCACCATAATATTACTGAATAACATCCACTGTAGAAAGGCATATACTAATAATACCAGTATATACAGGACAAATAAAACAGTCACACCATGACCACTACCATCCCTATAAGGTGACTGGATAATACCACTGTACTGTTACTGAATAAAAGCCATTATATATATAGACCAATATTCTCCCTAAGCAGTGACCATATAGAGACAGATCCAACTGTGCATAAATTATTATAGTGCAATTACATCCAGTGACTTACAGGGGTCGTCTTCTCTATATGAATTGCAAATGATGTTTTTGGTAATCAAAGCTGTTCACTATTCCTTTTCTTCTCTATCTGGCCCAGCCATCATGAAGACTTCTCTATGTGATGTCTTGTTTCTGCAGAATCTACCAGACAAACATTTTAGGCTCCCTATGTGTTTTGCTTCACATGGTAACATAGCTCACTCTGTGCCCCCATATAAGCAGTTATGCCCAGTTTGTGCTTCCAAATCGTAGTCTGGACCAACATATGGTATTAGTGCCCCTTTGTACCCCTGTATTGTAATGGACCTCCGGTTGGCTGTGTATTTTTGCTAAAGTATTTGGCCATTCTGCTATGCTCCCCTATAGTAGTTAGACCCCTTATTGTCCCATATTGTAGATTGGCCCCCTCAGTGCCCAATATGCCTTCTCTGTGCCTCCATATAGTATAAGCCTCCTCCCTGTCCCCATATAGTATTAGGCCCGCTCTTTGCTCACACAGTATAGTCCCTTGCTAAGCAGCAGCCTTCATATAGTATAGGCTACTTTTATGCAGCAGCTTTCATATAGTAGAGGCCCCTTATGTATAGCAGCCTTCATATTGTAAAATCTTCTTTTGTGCAGCATCCTTCATATAGTATAGGCCACATACATTACAGACCAAAAGTTTGGACACACCTTGTCATTCAAAGAGTTGTCTGTATTTTCATGACTATGAAAATTGTAGATTCACACTGAAGACATCAAAACTATGAATTAACACATGTGGAATTACTGTATATACTTAACAAAAAAGTGTGAAACAATGGAAAATATGTCTTATATTCTAGGTTCTTCAAAGTAGCCCCCTTTTGCTTTCATTACTGATTTGAACACATCTTGGAATTCTCTTGATTAATTGGTCTTGATAAAGACCTGAAATGATCTTCCAACAGTCTTGAAGCCTTCACTCTGTGGTCCAGCTCACCCCAAACCATCTTGATTGGGTTAAGGTCTGGTGACTGTGGAGGCTAGGTTATCTGATGTAGCACCCCATCAATCTCCTTCTTGGTCAAATAGCCCTTACACAGCCTGGCAGTGTGTTTGGGGTCATTGTCCTGTTGAAAAATAAATGATGGTTCAACTAAACGCAAACCGGATAGAATAGCATGCTGCTACAATCTACAATTTTCATTGTCATGAAAATACAGAAAACTCTTTGAATGAGAAGGTGTGTCCAAACTTTTGGTCTGTACAGTATGTGCAGCAGCCTCTATACAGTATAGGGCCCTGCTGTGCAGCATCCGCTATATAGTATAGGTCTCTGCTGTGCAGCAATCACCATATAGTCAAAGTCCGCACAGTGGAGAAGCCTCCATATAGTATTGCCCCACTATATAGTATTGCCCCACTAGGTGCCTCATTTATTTAGCGTCTCCCATATGGTTAAGCTGCCCTGTACAGCATTCCCCATGTTATAGGTCCTCTCTGTGCAGTAGCTCCTATATATAGTTTCACCCCCTGTGCATTCTCAGCGTGTGTAAAAAACAAATAAACAAAAGAATACCTCTCACATCTCTCTCCAGCAGCATCTCTCTCCCCTAAGAGCTTTGGTCAGCATCTATTCAGAGAGCTTCTAGCGCAGGTAGCCTGATACACAGATACCTGCACTGAAAGTTCTCTGGTCCAGCGCAGCAGCCAGTGCCTGTCCTCCTCTCCAGAGCAATCAGGGGGCGGGTTTTGAAACAGACTGGCCTTAATGGCATCCCACCACCATGGTCCTTAAAGAGTCACTGTCGTATTTCTTTTTTTTTGCAGAAATCAATAGTCCAGGCGATTTTAAGAAACTTTGTAATTGGGGTTATTAGCCAAATCTGCCATTATCTGCATGTAAAAAGCCTTTTCCCAGGTCCCCCCCTCCTTCCTCTTTTTCATCCACTCTGAAAAATCTGAAAATTGTGACTTGTTGCAGGAGTCGTCCCCTGTCTGCTCTAGGGAGAGGGGAGGGGGGAGGAGGAAGGAGGGAGTTAGCCGGCAGCAGAAAGCAGATAACAGAGGATTACAGGCACAGAGCTGGGTGACAGCTGTAATCCGAGCCCAGACAGGTCACTGGTGACTGTCACAGGAGATATCCCGTGAGGGATTTGTAGATTAACTCTTTGTTGTCCTGTTTTGGTCTTTTCTTTAGCTCTCTCCATAGGAGAACAATGAAGACAGGGGGGAGAGCTTCAAACTGCTTTTTCATGATAAAAATGCATTTTTCGGATAATAAACCCAATTACAAAGTTTCTTAAAATCGCCTGGACTATTGATTTCTGCAAAAAAAAAATTCACGACAGTGACACTTTAAGTGTACTAGGTAGAGGGATCAGGCATATGTCCATCTGCTCCTCACCCCAACACGCCCCTGATAGGGATTGTCTTCACCTAACATTAACAAAGGTCAGGTTCGGCAGGTTCGCCAAACTGAACCTGGCATACAGTTCAGGTTTGTCCAGACTGAACCTTGAACTAAGTGTACTAAAACAGCTAAACAACTGCAGCTACAATAGTGGGAATATCTGGGCTCTTTTACAGTTTTTTTTACGTCAAAAAAGTACTTTTTAATGTCCCGTTGATTTCAATAGGTAGGCAGTAGGGATGGTCCGAACCGAGTTCGGTTCGGATTCGTACAAACCCGAACCCTCGGTAATGATTCCCACTGTCTGCCCGCTCCGTGGAGCGGGCGGATCCAGCGGGAGGACCGCCTGGAAAACTGGGATACAGCAATAGCTATAGGCTGTATCCCAGTTTTCCAGGTGTAACTCCCGCTGGATCCGTCTGCTCCACGGAGCAGGCAGACAGCGGGAATCTGCTGCCGAGCGTTCGGGTTCATACGAACCCGAACCTCGGCAGGTTCGGACCATCCCTAGTAGGCAGGCTAAAAGCTTCAATGCACAGGTTTAGGCTATGTTCACACAATTTGAGAGACTGGCCGTTCTGTGACCCCAGCTGGGTTACGGAATGGCCGGTCTCTGCACGGATCATCCCAGCCGTTACTGCAGTATCGGCTGGTTGATCTTTTGGCTGCAGGGTTCTGATGCGGGCACATCAGCACGCGCCCACATCAGAACCTCCCACAGCACACTATGAAGCAAGCGGCCGGAGCCGCTCGCTTCATTGTGTGAACTGACAGGGTTTCCTACAGTCGCAATTCAATGAACATGTCAGTTATTTGCGGCCCGTACAGATCCCACAGAAGATAAGGCTATGTCCACCACGCTGATGGCAACAACGGCCGTACTTTTACCTAGTGTGAACATAGCCTTAATATGTATAGGTAAAACAGTAAAAACTAGTGGTAAGGAATTCACTCACCTAGCGATGTTGCTGTAAGATCAAAACATCTATGTCAGAATATACGGTGCAAGACACTCTGCATAGGGCATCCAGGGGAAGGGAGCCATCCCAACTCCTGGGGGGAACAATTCGAGAAAAGTGCTTGTATTTTGGCAATGCCAGTATCGGGATTGGAGATTCAAGTGCACCAAGGACACGATGATGAAAAATAAGTCCAAGTTCACGCGCCAAAACAATGAGGCATGCCCCCAGTAACCGATAGGAAATAGCTTAAATATAAAACAACATTTATGGTGATATAGATATAGGTATAAAGAATGCATAGTTTCATTAAAAGTATTAAAAAAAAAAAGGCAAAAATAAGATAACTGGATAGCACAAACAAAAAAAAGTTAGAGAACACAAACACATCTACTTCATTAACCCCTTAAGGTCAAAGCCAATTTTAGTTTTTGCGCTTTTGCTCTTTCCGCTTTATGTTTAAAAGGCCATAGCACTTGCATTTTTTCACCTAGAGACCCACATGAGCCCTTATTATTTGCGACACCAATTTTCCTTTGCAATGACAGGCTTTATTTTCCCATAAAATATGCTGCGAAACCAGAAAAAAATCATTTGCTCTGTCAAATTAAAAAAAAAAAGTAATTTGTTTTCATTTCAGTGAGTTTTGTGTTTACGCTATTTACCCTATGGTAAAACTGACATGTTATCTATGTTCCTCACATCAATACAATTACAACGATATGTAACTTGTATGACTCTTATTTTATTTGTCGGCTTTTAAAAATTGAAAACCTTTAAAAAGAATGAAAAAAGTGTTTAGAATTGCTCTATTCCCATCCTTATAACACTTTTTTATTTTTTGGTCTATGGGGCTGTGTGAGGTGGCATTTTTTGCGCCATGATCTTTACTTTCTATCGGTATCTTGTTTGCTTATATGCGACTTTTTAATCACTTTTTATTAAATTTTTTCTGGATTTGATGCGACCAAAAATGGGCAATTTGTTTATTTATTTATATTTTTAAAAGGGGGGTGATTTGGACTTTTATTAGGGGAGGGGATTTTTTTATTAATAAAAAAAAAATTTACTTTATTTTTTACTTTAACTAGAAGTCCCCCTGTGTGACTTCTATATACACAGCATTGATCTCTCATAGATATCAATGCTGTGTATATACACAGCACTGATCAATGACATCAGTGATCCATTGCACCGGCCTGTCACAGATCAGAGCAATGTATTGTCGAGCCGGGATCAGTGTCAGTGCGACACTGAGGCCAGGCCAGAAGAACGGATTTCCCCCTCGCAATCACATTGCGGGGGAGAGATACACTCCACTAGACACCAGGGACGTGCGGAGAATAGCATTTAAATGCAGCTGTCAGGTTTGACAGCTGCATTTAGATGCTTAATTGAGGCGCTCCCCGGCTGCAGATACCAGGTACGTCATGGGATGCAAAGGGTTTAAAAGTTTCACATAATTGGAAGGTATTAAAAAGAGAAATACTTATTAAGAACCATATAAAAACTATAAATATCTATGAATACAAACATCCATGAGGTCATACACACCTGTAGCGGTGGAATGCACTAATAAATTATTTAATTATTTATTCATTCTACCACTGCATGTGTGTAGTTCTCTGAGCACAAGTTTCATCTCCAGGTTTGCCTTAACTGTTTCCCTTTTCTCTCTCTTTGCTACATTTATTCGATAGTAGAAAATGAACCCGGCGCTGCCCGGGTATAAAGTCTCAGTGTGTTGGATTTGTTCTAAGGTGCCCAGGAGGCCAATCTAAAGGTATTGTTTCACCTGAGTTAATCAGTGGAATTAGTGTATACCTGTAGTGCATAGTTGGAAGGGTTCTGTATGCCTACAGTGTATAGTTTTTAGGGGTCTCACATATCTGTAGTGCATAGTTGGGGGGTGGGGGGGCTGTATACCTATAGTGTATAGTTGGGGGATTCCTGTATACCTTTAGTGTGTAGTTGCAGGGGGGGGGGCTGTATACCTGTAGTGTATAGTTAAGGGAGGTCCTGTATACCAGTAGTGTATAGTTGGGGGGGCCTGTATACCTGTACTGTATAGTTTGGGAAGTCCTGTATACCTGTAGTATATAGTTGGTGCTGTATACCTGTAATGTATAGTTGGTGGAGGTCTTGTATACCTGTAGTTTATAGTTTGAGGGTCCTGGATACCTGTAGTGTATAGTTGGTGGAGGTCTTGTATACCTGTAGTATATAGTTTGGGGGTCCTGTATACCTGTAGTGTATAGTTTAAGGGGCCTGTATACCTGTAGTATATAGTTGTTGGCGGTCCTGTATACCTGTAGTGTAAAGTTTGGGGTCCTGTATACCTGTAGTATAGAGTTGGTGGATGTGCTGTATACCTGTATTATAGAGTTGGTGGAGGTCCTGTATACCTGTAGTGTATAGTTTGGGGTCCTCTCTTCCTGTAGTAAATAGTTGGTGGAGGTCCTGTATACCTGTAGTGTATAGTTTTGGGGTCCTGTTTAACAACTTGAACAGCTCTGGTATGGCAGTGTTGTCCAGTCACAGTATGGCAGTATTGGTCAGGTCTGGTATGCAGTGTTTTCCAGTCACAGTAAGGCAGTATTGGTCAGGCCTGGTGTGGCAGTGTTATCCAGTCACAGTATGGCGGTATTGGTCAGGTCTGGTATGGTGGTGTTATCCAGTCACAGTGTGGCGGTATTGGTCAGGTATGGTATAGTGGTGTTATCCAGTCACAGAATGGCGGTATTGGTCAGGTCTGGTATGGCAGTAATACTTAGGCACAGTATGGTGGTATTGGTCAGGTCTGGTATGGCAGTGTTATCCAGTCACAGTATGGCGGTATTGAACAAGTCTGGTATGGCAGTGTTATCCAGCCACAGTATGGCGGTATTGGTCAGGTCTGGTATGGTGGTGTTATCCAGTCACAGTGTGGCGGTATTGGTCAGGTATGGTATAGTGGTGTTATCCAGTCACAGAATGGCGGTATTGGTCAGGTCTGGTATGGCAGTAATACTTAGGCACAGTATGGTGGTATTGGTCAGGTCTGGTATGGCAGTGTTATCCAGTCACAGTATGGCGGTATTGAACAAGTCTGGTATGGCAGTGTTATCCAGTTACAGTATGGTGGTATTGGTCAGGTCTGGTGTGGTGGTGTTATCCAGTCACAGTATGGCGGCATTTGTCAGGTCTGGTATGACAATGTTATCCAGTCACAGTATGGCAGTATTGGTCAGGTGTGGTATGACAGTGTTATCCAGTCACAGTAAAGCGGTATTGGTCAGGCCTGGTGTGGCAGTGTTATCCAGTCACAGTATGGCGGTAGTGGTCAAGTCTGGTTTGGCGGTGTTATCCAGTCACAGTATGGTGGTATTGGTCAGGTGTGTTATGACAGTGTTACCCAGTCACAGTTTGGTGGTATTGGTCAGGTCTGGTATGGCAGTGTTCTCCAGTCACAGTATGGTGGTATTGGTCAGGTCTGGTATGGCGGTGTTCTCCAGTCACAGTATGGTGGTATCAGGTCTGGAGTGGTGTTGTTATCCAGTCACAGTATAATGGTATTGGTCAGGTCTGGTGGTGTTATCCAGTCACAGTATGGTGGTATTGGTCAGGTCTGGTATGGCGGTGTTCTCCAGTCACAGTATGGCGGTATTGGTCAGGTCTGGTATGGCAGTGTTATCCAGTCACAGTATGGTGGTATTGGTCAGGTGTGGTATGACAGTGTTATCCAGTCATAGTATGGTGGTATTGGTCAGGTCTGGTATGGTGGTGTTATCCAGTCACAGTATGGTGGTATTGGTCACGTCTGGTAAGACAGTGTTATCCAGTCACAGTATGGTGGTATTGGTCAGGTCTGGTATGGCAGTGTTATCCAGTCACAGTATGGTGGTATTGGTCAGGTGTGGTATGACAGTGTTATCCAGTCATAGTATGGTGGTATTGGTCAGGTCTGGTATGGTGGTGTTATCCAGTCACAGTATGGTGGTATTGGTCACGTCTGGTAAGACAGTGTTATCCAGTCACAGTATGGCGGTATTGGTCAGGTCTGGTATGGCAGTGTTATCCAGTCACAGTAAGGCGGTATTGGTCAGGCCTGGCGGTGTTAAATGTGACGTCTGGAGCTATTATCTACCAATCTATCATGATGCTAATTGGTGAGTGAAGATGGGGCATCTTCAGGTTTAGTGCTTAGGGCAGCAGCAGCTGGTAATACTGCCCTGTATACATGTACTGTATAGTTTTAGTAGGGGGTCCTGTATACCTGTACTGTATAGATGGAGTAGGGGGTCTACCAGTTAATTCTGTGGATCTGTTGTGAGGCAGCTGGCCCTAGCAACCATTCAGATTCCAGCTCCCTATGAAAATGATAGGGAGCTGATAGGGACGGTCCGAACCTGCAGTCCGATTCCCGCTGTCTTAAACCTCTGTGCAGAGGGTGGATACAGCGGGAGGACCGCCTGGAAAACTGGGATACAGCCTATGGCTGTGGCTGTATCCTGGTTTTCCAGGCGGTCTTCCCTCTGCATCCACCCTCTGCATGGAGGTTTAAGACAGCGAGAATCATTACCGAGAGTCTGGGTTCGTACGAACTCGAACCTCGGCAGGTTCAGACCATCTATAGTTGCTAAGGCTCCCAACTGCCGTTTCTTCTGGGCAGAGCTGCAGCTAATTATGTCACCTGTGTGTGCAGTGTGGAGATTTTCCCATTCATTTCTATGGGGCGCCGGTCTTCCCCCTCCCCCTACCCTCCTGTACATCTGGCGGGGACAGGACCGTCACTCTAACCTTCCCGGGCACCCAATGTATCTGTGGGCCAAATTTGGGGTCAAATGGTTCAGGCCTTTGGAAGTCTATACGAGACAGACAGACAGACTTTCATTTTTATTATATAGATGAATGCCACTATTTAGTCACTGTTTGGCATAAAATTCTTCTTCCTTTTTTTTTTTTCATTTTTCTTTTTCAACATTTATTTTGTCCTTGTCATTACAAGACATTAGAGATGAGCACATTTACAGTACAAATAAAGCAAAATGCTTCATTAGCTTGGCAGTTGGCAATGCCGTGCCACTCCTTGGGTGTTTTATATTTACGCTATTTCCTATCTGTCACTGGCGGTGGGCCTCATTGTTTTGGCGCGTGAACTCTTTTAAATATGGTTGAATTCTATCTGTTTGTATGCAAGCCCTCTTTTTGGCTGGACAAAGAGGTCCTATGCACCGCAAAACACTTTGCCTATGAAGCAATAACATTTTAAAAAAATATATTTTTCACCATCATGTCCTTTGCACGCTTTCAGTCCCGCTACTGGCATTGCCAAAATCCAAGCACTTCTCTTTAATTGATTTCAATGGGAGAAGTGTCTGTTTGGAATATGTTTACTCGTCCTTTTGAAACATAATCCCCCCATAAAAACGCATCAAAACCGATGCCAGAAAAGCGTTGTGAATGCCAATAGAAAGCTCCATCCCTGTGTTTCTGCCCATATGGAGCTGCTTTTCTGCCCCAGTGTTTCCTCCCCTGCAGGTGCTCCTTAGCAAGCCGCTTACCCAGCTGTCCACATGCGGCATACATGCTGAAGTAAATGACTGAAGTAAACTACTGAGTCTAGTAGTCCAAGTGAGGCTATCATACTTGCCCTCAAAGAACCCTTAGTGGTCGAAGTTCATTTACAGGGCAAGTTGCTGACCCGGGCTGGGAGTTTGGAAAAGAGCCACAGTTTGGGCCCTAATGCCGTCCAAGAGAGGCCCTCCTGTACAAGTGCCTTTTTCCTGCAGTCCACCTCAGAGCTATAGGCGCTGGTTTAAGGAATCAAAAGAGCAGGAGTGGGAAGGTCAAACATGTCTGGAACAGCTAACCTCGGAAGAACAGTGTCCTGAATGGATACAAGCCAATGTCCAGAAATTTGAAGTTAGAGGATACGGCTTTGTGAGGGATCTCCAGCACGGCCATTCTGTTAATTGGCACTCTATAAAGAAAGACTAGCTCCTGGACTATTTGCACAATCTTGTACTTAGGGAAGAGGTGGAGTACACCCCTATGTGGCACCACACGGATGGTGGGCTGCTGCAATTACCCAGCCAGGTGTGTTGCCTTGAGAACCTTATTCCTCAGTAGCAGACTCTGAAGTGTAAGAAGAAGATCCCAAACAGCCTGCACAGGCCCTGGTGAACACACTAAACATTTGCGTCTGAGACTGTTGCCAGAAGCTTAAAGGGGTAGTGCGGCACTAAACAATTATTCACTAAATAACACACATTACAAAGTTATGTATGTTATGTTAGTAAATGGCCCCCTTCCCAATGTTTCCCCCCACCCACGCTAGACACGGAAGTGTAGTGCTCTATACTCACCTGATCCGCGTCGAACCCCGTCCGCCATCTTGCGACAACAATGTAATCTTCGGGTGGCCGGCTGAACCTCTTCGACCGTCCCTTGTGCCGACCGTCCTCTGCTGCGTCATCAGCTGCTCAGCCGCGATTGGCTGAGCATAACTGGGCAGCTGAGCAGCTGAGCAGCTGATGACACGGCGTAGTGAATAATTGTTTAGCGCCGCACTTCCCCTTTAAGCCAACCCTACAGTGAGCGAATGCACCTTGCCAGGCCCTTTTACTTCATAACTCATTGTATCATAAGAGATCCACCAACTTCCACAGCTCTCCTCGGTGAAGTTAAATCTGTCATTCACCTGCCAAGTAACGTCAGATGGTCCCTAAAATTGTCTGGCAGCAGAATAGTGTGACTTGAAAGGAAATGAAATGGCTGAAAGGGGTTATGGATGACCTCCTGCACCTGGGCTTTTGACATACAGACGACATTTTGAACCTGATTTGCTCATCCCTAGTGATAATTCCAATCTACAGTTTATCTACATTTTTAATGTCACTATCTACAATCTATTCCTTATCTATTGCATTCATTTTCTAGTTTTACAAACTAATAATTTTAGGTGATAAATTCCCTTAGTTGACAGAAAGATTATTAACAAGTTGACAGAAAGATTATTAAATCATTGTTATTTTAAGGGATTAAAATTATTACTCTTATGATAATATTCACTGATACTATCATTGACCCATATACAGTCACACTAAATATGTACACTTTAAGGCTATGTTCACACTGCGTATGAGTCCGTCCGTAGTTCGTACGCCGCCGTACATGTGCGGCTGAAACTACGGGTGCGGGAAAAATCGACATGCGGCCGGATGCGTACGAACCGCGAACATACGCCCATAGTACAGTTATGCTTCCTAGCTTGATTCGAAGCGATCTGAAACAGGTCATTTACTTGGAAATCTTCGCCCAGCCCAATAAAACACACAGAACCTTTTGGATCGAAAAATCAAGTTCAGTTTGGCTGAAATAAGGACTGCAAGGAAATCCTCGGCCGTGAGTTTCAACATTTTGTCCTCAAACAATGGTCTTGTTCATTTTTTACGGCGCCGTATACGATCCGGCCGTAAGCTCATACGTAGTGTGCACTGTGCAGGCGTATATAGTATACTTTCAAGCGAACGCATCAACCTCAAAACTATGTGCGTATATTCGCGCAGGGCCGGCGTCAGCACCAGGCATACTCGGGCAAGTGCCGGGGCCCACAGTGCCTCAAGGGGCCCCCCTGCACTTGCCCACACCATTTCTTCCCCTCTCCCTCCCCTCTCACTGCGCTCACACACTGACACACATCGCACTGTGTGCAGGTGGTGAGCGCACACATTATTACCTGAGGCTGTGGGGGGAGGGGGGATGAGCCGGGCGCAGGGGTGAGGGGGGCGCTGGTGAGCCACTTAAGTCATTTTGTGGCTCCTCCAGGCCTCAGTCTCTCAGCGTCGGACCAGAGGAGAGGGGGGCGGGGCTCACTGCACGGCAGCCTGTAGAGGCCAAACAGCAGGTCATTGCCCAGAAGCCTCCCCACACTGCTGCCTGTGCTGTGCTTCCCTGCCCCCTCCTGTATTCCTGGGTCTCCTGACCTCCACAGCAGCCCGGGCAGAGGGAGAAGATGTAACAGGACTGCCAGATACAGAGGTGAGTGTATGTGTGACTGAGTATACATGCATATGTGTGCAAGTCTGTATGCAGGTGTTGTGTGTGTGTGTAAGTCTGTATGCTAGTGTTGTGTGTGTAAGTCTATGCAGGTGTTGTGTATGAATATATGTCTATGTGTGCTGGGAGTAGGAAGGTAGGGTCACCTGTGGCATATCTGCTGCAGTGGATTTATTGCAGATTTTCCCCTTTACTTTCCATGGGGGAGTCACAATATGCAATAAATCCACTGTTGTATTGCTATTTTTTCTCTCCATTTAGTGTAGGTGATCAGCAGTGTATTATAATAAGTATATATATATATATATATATATATATATATACATACACACTCATACAGGGGGGGATAATAAGTATATAATACACTGCTGATCACCTACACAGAATGGATATATAGATATATATATATATATATATATATATATATATATATATATATATATATACACACACACACTCATACAGGGGGGGGGGATAATAGGTATATAATACACTGCTGTATACCTACACAGAATGGAGAGACATATACTTATTATCCCCCTCCTGTATGAGTGTGTATATATCTCTCCATTCTGTGTAGGTATACAGCAGTGTATTATATACTTATTATCCTCCTGTATGAGTGTGTGTGTGTGTGTGTGTGTGTGTGTGTGTGTGTGTGTGTGTGTGTGTGTGTATATATATATATATATATATATATATATACACTGTATATCTCCATTCTGTGTAGGTATACAGCAGTGTATTATATACTTATTATCCTCCTGTATGAGTGTATATATCTCTCAATTCTGTGTAGGTATACAGCTGTGTTTATATACTTATTATCCCCCTGTATGAGTGTGTACAGTATATATCTCCATTCTGTGTAGGTATACAGCAGTGTATTATATACTTATTATCCTCCTCCTGTATGAGTGTGTATATAATACACTGCTGTATACCTACACAGAATGGAGATATATATACACACTCATACAGGGGAATAATAAGTATATAATACACAGCTGTATACCTACACAGAATGGAGAGATATATACACACACATACAGGAGGATAATAAGTATATAATACACAGTTGTATACCTACACAGAATGCAGAGATAGAGACCCTCTAAAAGTGATGCCACATGATTTACTATACAAAGGGGCCTGTTGAGGCTCTGTCGCCCAAGGGCCCACCAGAACATGGAGCCGGCCCTGTATTCGCGGTTCGCACAACGGACGGAATCATACGCAGTGTGAACATAGCATAAATATGTATAGCACATCTTCTTTAGGTATAATCAATGTTAGGAAAAGCAAGCTATGATTTAGACGTTTTTTTTTTTTCCTGAAATGATATAGGTCATTTTCTACTGTGCTCATTTTTACTGTTGATTTCACTACTTTCAATATAACAGGGGTGCAAGTCGTTGTTAATCAGAAGCAAAATTAGCATGTTCTGTAGTGTAAAAAAAAAAAGTTACCTTTTTAAATTCTTCTCCAAAAGTGTGTAGGATTTAGCAAGAGTGACACAACCTTCTTTGGCCCTACAGATTTGTTATAACCAATGCCAGAAATTGTGTTAATGATGTAAATTATAGTTGAAAGCTGTCACAGATTTTATAAAGTGCTAATCTGTAGAGCTATAATTATTGGTTTCCTACATAAGCCAGAAGCCAACCCAACCACACCCAAACAAAATGGAACATAAAAATTACAATTTACATGTGACAGCATAATACATAGCAGCTAGCAGGGATGCCAGCACCAAAAGATCCCTAGATTCTACTGTATAACACTCTCCAAACATATTACCCTTATCTGGATGGGGGAAAAAGCAAGATTAGCCAAACATAATTCACATTATTGTGACCAACGCATTCAGTGGAGCAGGTCTGAACTTTACTACAAAGGTACTTTACTTACTAGATTTGTGGACTGGTACAGAATCCCAATGGGAAAAGCATTGGTCTCAATGGAGAATGATCTCTCTTCCGTGCACCTTAGATCTCTTCTTTTATTCCAATCTGAGGTCACTGCCGCACTCCCCCCACCACCACCACCACCGAGGTCCAATCCTCAGGGCCACATACCCAAATTGGTATTGGTTTAACTCTAAATACCTCGACACACAGAGGGACCTGTCAGTTCACACAGTGAAGAGAGCGGCTCCGGCCGCTTGCTTCACTGTGTGCTATGGAAGCTCTGATGCGGGCGCGTGCTGGTGCACCCGCATCAGAGCTTCCCGGGCGGATAGATCATCTGATGCGGACTGGCCGGATGTTCACGTAATGTGAACATAGCCTAAAAAAAATTCTACCATGTCTTAAAAAAAAGTCTACAGAGCCGTATTGGTACTTTTTTGCACCATAGTTGTTTTTGTAGTTTTTATTGGGCACTTATATATGCAATCATTATATTGCATATACTGATCAATCCTATACCATTGAGTCAAAAAAATACTTAGATAAAGTATTGCGATGTATGTGACCGTTTTCTGTTGCAAGCTTCATTCCGTTAGAAAAAAAAAATTGCAACATTTCTGTGTTTTTGCCACTTTGCAGCTCCTCCACCAAAGGGATGTGACTTCAGTATAAAAGGGGTGTAAATTTTCAGCTACATTTATTATCTACAATTTAAAAAAGACACTACATTTTGCTGCCATTTTTTGGTGCCTAAATGCAGCCGTTTTATGCAAATAAGACAAGAAACATACCCTGCTATTCGGCTGACTGAAGTCATTAGGGAATACACCCATAGTGCATAGTGCCTGGCATATAGGAAGATTGCAGCAGCTCTTGAAAACAAACTCCATTCTTCTCATTGTGTACTTTAGCCATTGTATTGCTTGTATTGTATCGCCATTGTATTACGAATATTTAAGGTCATTAATTAATATGCAGTAATGTGTTTTTTTATTGCAGTTTTATGCATAAAGCATCTACAACTTGAAGTTGAGCAAGTTGCTTTAAAGACCTTGAAGTTTCCAGTCCCCTCCACAGTCTCCCATTTTTCTGCTGCGGCTCCTGTTTTGGTCTCCTTTCTGTTGGTATTTGCAGTTGCACTATTAAGCATGTGGCAGGCCAAGTCCAAGAAGATGTTTTGCTGGAAGCGGAGCTATGAAAGGCTAGAAGGTAGTCCTCAGGATGCGTTGTGTCATGAAGAAGAAGACAGTAAAAAGGATGCCGAAGAGGAGGGTTTAGATGAATGTGATGTAGTATATAGTACAAAAGATGGGACTGTGTATAAGAAGCTCCCTTTCAAGCTGCATACGCCTGAAAATGGGCTATTGAATGAAGTGGACTGTATGAACAAAGTATAGTAGCTTTTGCTGATAAGATGCCAGGACGATTGTCTTCACTGAACAAGACATTGGTTTATGCACATCTTTCATAGCAAGAGATCATCTAACCCTTTAGTGACCAGCCTATTTTGGGTCCAAGGAATTCTGTGCTTTGCTTTAAAAGAGCCGTAACTTATTTTTCTATCAACTAAATTGTAAGAGGACTGTTTTTTTTTTTTTTTTGAAACAGATAAAAAGTTTTAATGGCTTTATTACAGGGTACATACAATGTATTATACAATTCTTATTTCTGTCTTTTGTTGGCAGGTGGTTGATTATACACTTATGGTGATGCCAAAGGTTTTTTTTTTTAATTACCGTTAAAGGGGAACTTCAACAATTTTTCCCCTTTCAAATCAACTGGTTCAGGAAGTTAAATGGATTTGTAATTTATTTCTATGTAAAAATGTCAAGTCTTCCAGTACTTGTCAGCTGCTGTATGTCCTACAGAAAGTGGTGTATTCTTTCCAGTCTGACATTATGCCCTCTGCTGCCTCATCTGTCTGTGACAGGAACTGTTTACAGCAAAATAAGTTTTCTATAGGAATTTACTACTGCTCTGGACAGTTCCTGTCAAACACAGGTTGCAGCAGAGAGCAAAATGTCAGACTGGAAAGAATACACCACTTCCTATATACAGCAGCTGATAAGTACTGGAAGACTTGAGATTTTTTAAATAGAAATTAATTACAAATCTATAATACTTTTCTGACAACTGTTGATCTGAAATAAAAACATTTTTGCAGTAATACCCCTTTAAAACAGAATTTCCATCTTGACTAACATAGTTAATTCTGTAGTACTCATCAAGTTAAAGTAAACCTATCACTTCAGGCCCTTGGCAGTATACGCTGAAAAAATCCTGCAGGTGCGCAATCCTACTCTGTTGAGGGCGAAGGGAGAAATTCCCGGAAGTGACACAGACTGTAATTTAAGTGTATTACAATGCAGTCAACAGAGCTGAGGGAGTTTCGTTTCCTGCTTGCTTTATAAGAGATGTATCTATCTATCTATCTATCTATCTACGGTATCTATCTCAGGAGTAGTCCTTTAAATATATTAGTTGAGATGTGAATATCCCTTTAAGTTTTATAATTTTGTTTTTGTCTTGCCACCCTCCAACCTTTCACACCCCTGTTATTTTTTATTGTATGGCCTTGTTTTTCGCAAGATAAGTGTTTGATCAGTCATTTATACTCAAAAATGGTACTAATGACTTTTCATTCCATTTTTGGGAAGGTGGATTTCATGTGTACACTGTGTAAAATAAATGGGCTGGTAATGTTAAAACTTTGGTAATTTTGAATGTGGTTATAGCAACTGTTTTTTTTTGTTTATTCCCCCAGAAAAGAGGAGTAAAAATGTAATGAAAAGGCACTGCAGTAGTTCAGTATACTTCCCCTAAAAGATATTAAAGGGAAATCACCACATTTTTGTTTTTTTTACTGACAATTAGTATCTAATAAAGCTCAATTCAGTCTGTCCTAACATATATTTCATCAGTTAGACACTGCCCGCTAACCCACGAAAACATACATTTATTATTTATGATCATCTGCGATCACAGTGCAGGACCTGCAGCATCACTGAGGGACCGCCAGTATATTTCTCTGAGCTTTTTCGTCCAGCCCAGTGAAGACGTCAGAGATCAAAGAAATATAGGTGTGTCGCTGCAGGTCCTGCATTGTGATCACAGACAATTTTCTTCTAGCCATGACTAGTTCGAAGGAAAGGACAGCCCTGATGCCTAGTTAAGGGTAATTGGGATACAGAGCTGGAAATAATAAATGCATGATTTTAGGGGTAAGCTGGCACTTTCACGCTCATAAAATATACAGTATGTTAGGACAGACTGAAGTGAGCTTTACTAGGCATCATATGTAGGTGAACACCCAAAAAACATGATGATTGGTTCCCTTTAAATACATTACATAAAGCATATGATATTGCTTGTAATAGAGAAAGTAACATTTGGAGCAATGCTATTGTAAAAACTCTTGGGGCTACAACAAACAAAGAGGGCGTAAATAAAAATTGCTATTATTATAGCATGCAAGCAATAGAGCAAAACTGCATTTGCATAGACTAACAGCATATATACAAGTGATAAAGATAATATTATGTAGTTCCTAGAACAAGGATTACAAAACAAGGACACAGAATGCATGGTAGTAAAAGGTCATGGTTCAAAAAGCAAGTAATTCATATTAGAAAAACATGAAAAAGTAGATGGAGTAGAGGATTTGCATAAAGAAGCTTCCATAAATAAATAAGTTAAACAGTAATCAGTGCCATCTGTGCTATCTAATCTATTTAGTAATATGTACCATGTACAGAGCACATGATTTATAAAATGTATGCAAATCAGGAACTGCAAAAATAGTACTTTTATAAATAAAGTGCTTTTATAGTAACCGGGGAAGTAGTGTATATCAGGAAACAATGCAAGTAATTTAATAAATAAAAATAATATATGGATAAAGAATGTCACTACAGGTATATCCTGTAGCGTGTCATCAACAGCCAAATACTCCTTGGCCGCTACTTGTAAGCAGTCAAGAAGGGGTGCTTTTTATTCTGTTTAGATACTGTTTAGATCACTTACATTATTTATTGTCAGGAGTATACCACTCTGTAAGGTTAAACTACACCTAGAAACGTTGTGAATTAACACACTGCTCTGTAAAGGCTGTCATCATGCATATTGTTATTTCTACCTAGGAGCACATTGGTCTGTAAGGTTTAGCTTTGTCTACAGTATATCTGGTTTTCTGCACCTGACACACAGCTCTGTGAGGGTATGTTCCACTACATAAAAGGCAAGGAATTTCAAGCGGAATCCCCGCTGCGGACTTCGCTTGAAATTCTGCCTGTCCCATTGATTTATGTCAATTCTTTGGGTGGATGGCGAATTGCACTTGAGAAATCCCCCAAACAGGCAGAATTTCAAGCAGGGTCCGCGGCGGGGATTCAGCTTGAGATTCTTTGCCTATTCCTTAGTGTGAACATACCCTAAGGGTTGGTTATTTCTCTTTAAGGGCAATTTTCATAGCGGCGGTCTACTGCCACAGATCTTTTACATGGAACGACACCCAGCAGACCATCTCTATAATTCAATTTTTTTTTAGCATGTTGAAAGACAAGGATCATCCAACATCATGCATGTAGGCTGATTGTTGCCTTTAACAGGAGCTATTACACCAAGCAATTATTGGTCATAATGGCCGATAGTCAGCCAAATAGGGGAGATAATCGCTTGGTGTAAAAGGGTCATAAGTGAAGTACATGGAAAACTTTTACAGGGATCAGTCGAATGTATGGCCTATTATAGGGGTAAGTACAAATTTTTATTTTTAAAATCAACTGCAAGTATCGGGACAAAAATAGGGAAATACCAGGGAAATGAGCAAATAAAATCAAATGGAGGACTCATTCAAGAGTCTCCATTGATACATTGCCCCCTAAAAATTTAAACATGCAAAAAAAGGGGTCAGTGGTGCCTCAGTCACAAACTTTAGAACACGGGAATAGCCTGATATCCCTCCAGGGAATGAAACCTGTTGCCAAGGGGTGCATTGGGCAGATCACCAAACCACCCTTATATGCAGCCCCTTAAATCCTATTCTGTTGCAAGTATTGGGACACAAATAGGGAAATACCAGGGTGGCCCCTTTGGATCCCGGCGGATCACCCGCTGGGGACTCCAAAGCTTGCCCCTGTTTGCAGCCACGTGCATTTCTGCTGGTCCCATAGGCTTCTTTCTATGGTTTGGCAGATTCCGATGTCTGCCCGAAGAATGAACCCGCTCATTCTTTGGCGGCCGGTGGAATCTGCCAAACCATAGAATGAAGCCTTTGGGACCAGCGGAGATGCGTGCAGCCGTGAGCTGCGGAATCCGTGACAGGTTGTCCGCCGGGATTCTGTAGTGTGGACATGCCCTAACTCAGTCGCAAGTATTGAGTCATGACATGGGATTACCAAAGCCAGGCATCCATCCACAGACAGCTGTTCCCAGGTATTTCCCCCTGTCAGTGTGGAGTAGAATCCTGGCTAATGGGAGCAATGAAAAGTAGACCAAAAAAACACAACAATCACTGAGCTCCACTGACCCCTTTCTTGCATGTTCAAATTTTATAGGGGGGCAATGTATCAATGGAGACTCTTGAATGAGCACTCTATTGGCCATTGCTGTCAGCAAGGGAGCTCCAAGAGAAGCTAGTAGATTGCAAACACCCCGAGACACTGGATTTGGCGAATCTATTGGAGGAATCTCCTTAGAGGCAGGAATTTGGAAGAAGCATTGAGACTCCCGGAGTTGACATGCCCCAGAGCAGTGAGGAGAGTCAGCTTCTGGCCAAAGTACGGGATTATACTGCATGGCTATGAAGGATGAGAGCCTGGGAGAGTAAAAGTTTGTCCCCCGGACTATCATGATGTTGCAGACCCCACTTGGAATCTAGGTCCACAAATGTCATCCTTGGCATCATCATCTGTAAATCTAATCTAAACTGTAAAAGAAAATTTAGGTGACAAGTTCTTTTAAAGATCTTTTAATGATTTATATTTCTCCCTTGTGAAATAAGAATTGTGATTTGTGTGCTTACAGTCTACCTCTTTAATTTCGTTGCAAACCAGGCTGACAAAGTTATCTATGTTGTGGCACGGCACAAGTGGGGTGGTAAACAGAGATTGTAGCTTTAGAGATGACTGATGTGCTTTAAAATTAAGTATACCTATTCTGTTTGTAGTTCAAACAGAGCTTCTCATTCTATCTTTGTCAGGTTGGTTTGTGTCAGGTTCCTGTTTTTGTGGAATTTATGGAGAACTAACTTACGGGCAAAGACACAGGTAAATTTATCAAAGTTCTGGGTTCGTGTAAATGATAAACTTTGTTCTAGTAATGTAATTTCTTAACCTGAGAAGCAATTAAAGCAACAGAAGTAAAAGTAGCAAGCTGAGATGTAGACGCATTTAGCATGAATTGGGCACCCAGCCGGACGAATATTTTTTGAACAGAAGGGACAATGTGTTTGCACAACACAACACTCTGATCACAAAATTACTTCAATTTCTGCTTACACACAATTTTTTTTTCACTTTTGAGGACAAATATTTTTTGCAGATCACAGTTTTGACAAAGGGGACAAGCTGTGTGCCCACTTATGTCAATTTATTTCTGGGGTGGTGGGAGTGCGAACATGTCTTCATGGACCCCCACCATCCATTCACCCAACACATACTTTTCTGGGGATGTTATATCAATGATGTCCTCATTTTATGGAACAAAGATATTGATCCCTTCCAAGAATTTGTACGCAAACTTAATAGCAATGAAATAGGATTGAAATTCACAAGTGAAATTAACACACAAAAATCGCCTTACAGGATTTATTCATTTTCATACAACCCAGTTGAACATTATGCACTGAAATCTACAGGAAAAACCCCTCCACTAATAGCTTCCTGCAGTAGTCCAGCCACCACCTGCCACCTCTAAGAAGAGGAATCCCCTTGGACAGTATCTTAGGCCGGGTTTACATTTGTCCGGCGGTGCGGCGGCGTTTCCCTCCGGCGCATGAGAAAAGCGCCGGAGGGAAACGCATTATTGAACTGATCCCATTGTTTTCAATGGGATCGTTCAATATATGCGGCGTGTAAATAGTGACGCCGGACTGACCGCACGGGAGAACGCAGCATGCAGCGTCCTCCTGTGCGGCCCGCAAGGCTGTGCGGCGCCGCATCCACTAAAGTGTATGGAGCGCCGGATGCCTCGCCGGGCAGGACGCATGCCGTTCTCCTCTGGCATCTGGCATGTAGCAGCACAATGTAAAAAAATAAACATATATCTCCCCTTGTGTGCTCTCCCCCTCCCCTATAGCCTCTTGTTGCTCCCCCAGTAGTATAAAGCCCCCCCTGTTGCTCTTCCAGTAGTATATAGCCACCCTGTTGCCCCCCCAGTAGTATTTAACTTCCATGTGCGCTCTCCCCCAGTAGTATATAGCCCCCCTGTTGCCCCCCCAGTAGTATTTAGCTTCCCTGTGGGCTCTCCCCCAGTAGTATATAGCCCCCCTGTTGCCCCCCCAGTAGTATTTAGCTTCCCTGTGCGCTCTCCTCCAGTAGTATATAGCCCCCCTGTTGCCCCCCAGTAGTATTTAGCTTCCCTGTGAGCTCTCCCCCAGTAGTATATAGCCCCCCATGTGCGCTCTCCCCCTCCCAAATAGCCCCCCTGTGCGCTCTCCCCTTTCCCATATAGCCCCCCTGTGCGCTCTCCCCTTGTAGTATATAGCCCCCTGTGAGCTCCCCCAATTAGTATATAGCCGCCCTGTGTGCTCCCCCGCAAATCCCATTGAAAATGACAGGAAAACATACTGGGAAAAAAATGTCAACTGATGAGAGCAACTTGTGACAACTGATGGCAACTGATGGAAACTGATGGTTTTTAATGAAAAGAAGGATAGAAAAACTGATGGCAACTGATGCATTTTTGGCATCAGTTGTGACATCAGTTGTGGTCAGTTTTTAGACAAAAAACGCAACTGATGCAAACTTATATATGTAAACCCAGCCTTAGAGCAACAAGGAACTGCTACAATGAAACATCATTTTAGAGTGTGATATTCTATATACAAGATTTTTAAACAGAGCGTAAATCCTTCTCTTTTGCAGTCTTTGCTCAGTAACACCAATCAAGCCCTTTCATACAGTAGTGGATTATAATAGGTCTGTTTAGGGCGGTAGGCCAGGGCCCTGAGCTTCTGGGAACCCATAGCTGGGGGAACCATAGGCTCTGTTAATATATTTAGGCACAAAATTCATAATGAAATTAATTTAGAAAATGAAAAGTTAGCACAGGGCTGCCTGATAATTATTTTTCATAAAACTTTACAAGAACTTGGTAAAAATGACATTATCTATCCCGTACTATGAACAAAACGCTAGTGCCCCCATAGTTACAATGGGTTGGGGGGCCCAGGTTCGGTGAACAGCCCGGGGCATATGGTAAAGTTAATCCGCTCCGCTTTCATAGCCTTATAAAAAGAAACCAAAGAGTAAAAGAAATCAATCAAAAACACAAAAAGGCCAGTTTCACACGTACTGCAAGAATGTAGCCCAGGAGTAGGGAACCTTTTTGGCTGGGAGAGCCATGAACAGCAATTTTTTAAAAATGTAATTCAACAATAGCCATACAATATGTTTATAACAAATTAAAAGTAATTTTATGTAAAACCAGCACTTTTAAAGTACAATAAGTCTCTGAATTCTTTTTATTAACATTGTTATGCTGTTGATAACCAATAAAGAATTAGGTACTTCATACCATTAATGTGACTTCTGGTGCTGCATGGTCCAGCTGATGGCTTTGTAGTCCCCCCACACACTACCCCAACTGTCCCCCCCAACACACTAACCCACCTGCCCCCCCCCCACACACACTACCCCACCTGAACACCCCCCACACACTACCCCACTTGACCTCCACACACACTACCCCACCTGACCCCCACACACACATATACACTACCCCACCTAAGCCCCACACACTACCCCACCTGACCCCCATATACAGCCAAGGCTTGGGGATTCATAGGTATGAAAAGGAAGCTAGAAAAAAAATGGAGTGACATTCCTGTGTATGCAGAAGGGAAGGCAGGGAGGAGGCCTTGTGCCAGGAGGCAGTGCCAAGGCAGGGAGGAGGCCTTGCGCTTTATATGTGTAATGAATAGATGAAATGGTAAGCACACGTGTACAGGTTAGGTGCATGGAGACAAAGTATGGCCATGATGGGGGCAGGGAGGCGAGCAGGGGCAGTTCTGCTGGGAGGTCTGAATGTAGAGAGAGCATATTTTTTTAGGAAATAAGCTGTATCCTGAGGCAATGATGGAGGCAATAGGGACCACCTGAAACCCCCTAGCAGACCTCTATGTAGCGTCCAGCATGGTCCTCCATGGACGCATTAATTGAATGCATGCGCCATAGCCTCTGCCCATGCCTCTGTAAACAGGGAATTCCCCTCACAGGAGAATTACCTGCTTGGAAAGGCGGAGCCATCGGTTCCCAACCCCCGATAGAGCCCCTGCCCATTTAACCCAAAGCTGCTGGGCTAAGATATTACCTGTCCACACTCCCATCTGCTTGTCTGACTCCCGCTCAGTCAATCATTAGTGCTTGCTACACAGATAGCCCTGGCAGCTGCCCCAAACAATGTGACAACAAAAATACCTAATTCACAACCTGTAATGTACCCAACATCATTAAAAGCAGTAACTCAAGTTCAGCAGCCTTTTCTAGGCTTCACAGGTGCCCAACTCTGGGACAGAGAAAAGTGGAGCTACAGTTACAGGCATTACATAAAATAAAGATGCAGATTTGTAACCTCTCCCAAGAAACATTCTTAAATACTGAAATTACATTACTAGAACGAGGTCTATTATTTATAATAACCCTGAACTTTAATTTAACTGGGTCAAAGATATACACCTCTTTGCCCGTAAGTTAGTTTTCCATAAATTCTACAAAAACAGGAACCAGACACGAACCAACCTGACAAAGAAAGAACGAGAAACAATTGAAGCTCTGTTTGAGGTACAAACAGAAAATGAGAAGGGTATACCTAATTTTAAAGCACCTCAGTCATCTCTAAAGCCACAATCTCTATTTACTCTTCCACTAGTGACGTGCCACCACATAGATACATTTGTCAGCCTAGTTTGCAATGAAATTGAAAAAAGGTAGACTGTAAGATTACAAATCACAATTCTAACATCACAAGTAAAGAATATAAATCATTAAAAGATCAATCAAAAAAGAAAAATATTGTAATAAAACCAACAAAGGTGAAAACCTTGTCATAATGGATACTAAGGACTAAGCCAAACACAATACGGATGCATTTATGTCTATTACATATTCCTCCACATCGCAACTGGCACTGGAGCTTGCTAAACCTATAGTCCTGACAGCTGCCCCCAGCAAAGCTGAAATTACATTACTAGAGTGAGGTCTATCATTCACACTGTCCTTAAACTTTAATAAATTTACCTGGGTCAAAGATTTACACCTCTTTGCCCGTAAGTTAGTTTTCCATAAATTCTACAAAAACAGGGACCTGACAAGAACCAACCTGACAAAGAAAGAATGAGAAGCAAATGAAGCTCTGTTTGAGCTACAAACAGAAAATGAGATGAATATACGTAATTTTAAGCACCTCAGTCATCTCTAAAGCCACAATCTCTATTTACTCTTCCACTAGTGACGTGACACAACATTTGTCATCCTAGTTTGCAACAAAATTGAAAAGGTAGACTGTAGGATTACAAATCACATTTCTAATATCACGAGTGAGAAATATAGATCAGTAAAAGATCTGTCAAAAAAGAAAAATGCTGATATAAAACCTTCAGAGGAGGGTGGAAACCTTGTCATAATGGATACTAAGCACTATAGACAGATGACTTTACGTTTACTGAATGACATCAAAACATACAATGTCCTGAAAAAAGACCCTACAAAACAATTTTTGAGTACACAATGTTAAGTGAGGCTAAACAACAAATTGATATACAATAAAGAACACTAAGTAATGCACAACTTCACACCAATTGTCGCTGGGAATAGCAACTTAACTGAGGGCATAATCAGGTATGTTGGCTAAATTTTAGCCCCATATGTGGAGTCTCTGGCATCTCTGCCTGCTATATATGGCGCAACCTAAATCACTGAGAGGTATATATACAGTGGTACCTTGGTTTAAGAGTAACTTGGATTAAGAGCATTTTGGTTTAAGAGCTCACAGTTTTTCAAAATTGTGACTTGGTTTAAGAGCATTGCTTTAGTTTAAGAGCTCCCTGTACTGGGTGGGAGGCGGAGCAGAGGAGGGGCATGGCCTGCACAGGGTGGTCTACAGTACTGTACTATGATCCAGGAAGTCTTCCTCACCTTCCTAATCATGGCAGATCGATGCTGGGACTTACATCAGAGGACAGGACTGTGGAGGTAATCTCTCCATAGCTGTAACCCCTCTCTCCCCAGACAGAGAGTGCTGCTATACTGTGCCCACATCTGTCCTGCTCATTCCTTCCTGCTCCCTGCAGTCTCTATCAGCCCTTGTGTTTCCCATCCTTTCCATTATAGGGATCTGCAGCTCCATCCTGTATCTACAAACAGCTGATGTTTTTTCAGGTTTATGCAGTTACTATACATTATACTCCACATGCTGATTGCTATACTGTACAGTAACTTATAATATAACATATCCAGCTGTTTCGAAATCTTTGTTTTATTTGTTTTACATGTTATTCGCAATAAAAAAAAATCATTATTTTTGGGGTGGGGAACCAATTGTTTGCATTTTAGTGATTTCTTATTGAAAGTTTTGCTTTGGTTTAAGAGTGGATTTGAATTACAAGCACGGTCCCGGAACAAATTATGATCCAAGGCACCACTGTATATTTATAAGAAAGCAATATATTATGGCACCTTACAAAACTAAGGGAGAGATTTATCAAACATTATGTAAAGTGAAACTGTCTCAGTTGCCCCTAGCAACCAATCAGATTCCACCTTTCATTCCTCACAGACTCTTTGGAAAATGAAAGGTGGAATCTGATTGGTTGCAAGGGGCAACTGAGCCAGGTTCACTTTGCACCATGTTTGATAAATCTCCCCCTGAGTGTTCTGCGATAGACTTTTAAATCACTGCTCTTTGGATCTTTTGTAGGACTTATTTTTTGTAGAAACCATTTTGTTCAACTCAATATTAGTTTTAATAGGGTCCCCAGTTTATTTGTAATGATTTGCTACTCATATTGGAAGAAATTGATCTGGTTACATGTCATATGAGGCCAGACTTCTATAATTGAAAATCAAACAAAAAATGTTCTAGCCGATATTCTACCCCGATAATACATAAAGCAAGTGCAAATGTAGTGTATGTGGGGGTATCCTACTGGGTGCTACAACAGCAAAACAATACATATATACCTACAAAAAAATACTGTACCCAGATATAATATAATCACAAAAAGATTTTTTATTAATCACAAACAAAAATGAATATAAAATGCAATAAAATCACAAAATGAATCAGAACAGATGATTACAGAAAACACATGGGTAAAGTGCATGTACTAAAGTGCCGGCATATAACAAGAATGTGTAAAAATGCAAATGTTACAAATAAAGTGCCTGGCACAATAAAAAAATAGTCTACATATTTAGCAGGGGTTCATTACATTGAACAACATATGCCAAGTGGCCATGAAACAATGTCATAGAGAGCCCCGTTACTGAGACATTACCCAAGGTGCTGGTTCACACAATACCCATGAGGTGCGCCCCGACGCACGTTTCGGCAACACACCTTTCTCGAGAATTAAGGGCCAAGTTGGCTCGAAAAGCGTCGCCAATGGTTGTTTTAAGTTTTTTCAATAAACATGAATTTTTTATGAGCTGAAGGATCCCAGTTTCTTCCTTGTTACTATACCCCGGAATCCAGGGGGCATACCTTCGTGCTCAAATTGTGCTTGGACATGTGAGAAAGCACAACCTTATTATGCTGGGCGCTGACCATATCTATTACTTGTGGATAATATATGTTGTGTTTGAAAATGTTTTGGCATGGGCACTAATGCAGATGATGCAGATGATGCAGAAGATGTCATTTGTGGATGTGAATTCCACGTGGGGTTTGCAATGTCATCATTTTCGTAATCTGGGACAAACTTGTCCTCTCCCAAGCTCTCTCCCTCTATAGCCATGCAGTACGATCCCATAGTGCAGACAGAAGCTGCCTCAGCCTGGCTCTTCTGACTGCTCTGGGTACATCAACCCCGGGGGTCTCAACGCTTCCTTTAACTTTTCAGGAGAATCCTCAAAAAGGTCCCCCAAATCTAGTATTTTAGGGTCTAGCCAAGCTGCTTGGTTCAGCAGGAGCTCTCTTGCTGATGGCACAAGCAATTGGGTCTTAGAAACCCAATCACCACTTTCTCAAGTCTGTCTTTTACTGGGACCACCTTCTGTGACACTGGTCGTTCCCTGATAAGGGCCAGATTTTTGGCACACTTGGACATTGTGTATTTTGTGTATTATGTAAGGCAGTGCTTCCCAACCTTTTCCACCTCGGGGCACCCCTTAGAAAAAAAATTAAGCTCGGGGCAGCCCTAATAAATAATGTTCTACAAAATATAAAAAATGCCATTTAGTGACTCACAGGTGTAGTCTTCTTTGATCTGAGAAGTTACTTTCCCTTTTCCTCTCCATTCGGTCCAGATCACTGTGAAGATTTCTTCCAGCTACAATTCATCTCTTCAGAACCTGCCAGACAGACATCTTAGCCACCACACATTTAATAATGCCCCATGCTGTGCCCCCACATAGTAATAATACCAATTATTCATATAGTAATAATATACCCCCTAGTGTGCCTTTTATCATAATAATGCCCCTTATGCTATTCCCCTCAGTATAAATGCCCCCCTGCATGCTGTGCCCCTGGTAATAATGTCCCCATGCTGCCCTATATGTATAAACGCCCACTGCCTGCCCCTATTAATAATTTCCCCTATCCTGCGCCCCTTAGTATAAATGCTCCCTGCCTGCCCCTAGTAATAACCTCCCCCATACTGCCCCCTCAGTATAAAGGCCCCCTCTGCCTTCCCCTAGTAATTATCTCCCCCATGCTGCCCCCCTGCACTGCCGCAGCTTCTAGGGATATTAAAGTGGCAGTGTCACATTTCCCCCCAGGATCCCGCGACACCCCCCAGTGTGCTGCGGCACCCCGGTTGGGAAACGCTGGTGTAAGGGAACAAATAATGTTTTTATTATAATACAAATGTATTTACAGCTCCCAGTGATTGATTTAATTTGATTTGAAACACTGTCTTTACAGTACCCCGACACTTGTTTTGTACATCCAGTGGTTTGCTATAATGCACAACCAGCACCCAGTTACTTTGTATACTGGACACTGGCTGCAAGGCTCTCACAGAAAACCACCCACAAACAACCCACAATATAACTGCAATTATAACTATGAGAAGCAGGATTGCTTGGAAGCATTGATATTTCTGTGCTACAGTAAGCATATGTTTGTTGGACTATGATATGCATAAGCTGACTAAATTTATGGGCTATTATGGACATTAATGGACTTTGTAATTTGAGTATTGAGTTCTGGTAGTTTATTGCCTATTGCATGTTTATTGTGGACTTAAGAGTTAATAAATAACGCATGATTTGCATATAGATTTGAATGCTGTTTCCTATTTTTGCTACAGTAAAAGTATACGTATACCCTTCTATGGTTCATGAGCTATTTCACATAACTACTGTATAGAAGCACTTTTCTTTATATAGCTCAGAATAGATTGCATGTTTTACAGACTTTCTTGCTGCGTTACAAGACTGTATTGAAACTCTTTAAGGTAACAGACAGTTTGTTATGTCTTGGACTCAAGTCTTGCATACGGGGAATAGAGATATATGGGCTGGAAGATTCAGGACACAAAACATGGAGAGATGGACAGATAATGGTTAAAAACAGAGAAGTAGGTGACAGCAGATATGTGTATGACAAGAAGTACATTTTAGTGATGAGCGAATAGTGAGATATTCGAATATTCGTACGAATATCCTGCGAATATTCAAATATTTGATCGAATATTCGATCCCATTAACCCCTAGACGACCCAGGGCGTATAGTTAGGCCATGGAAGTCTGTCCCCAGACGACCTAGGGTGTAACTGTACGCCCTGGGTGTTTCTCCCGCTATGAAGCGTGCTCCGGAGCGGAGCGCGCTTCATAGGAGGTGGGGGCCGGCTGCAGTGAGGAGCCGGGACCTCACCGGTAATGACATGCTGCAGCGATCGTGCTGCCGCGTGTCATTAACTCCTTAAACGCCGCGATCGCGGCGCGACCACGGCGTTTAAGTGTAAGTGACAGGGGGAGTCCCCTGTCACTTACCGATCGGGACCCCCGCAGTGTGACTGCGGGGGTCCCGATCGATAAAACGGACCGCCGGAGGTCTCTCACCTGCCTCCGTGCGGTCCGATCGGCGATCTGCTGCACTAAGCCTGCACAGGCAGGTTCAATGAGCAGATCGCCGATAACACTGATCAATGCTATGCCTATGGCATAGCAATGATCAGTGTAAAAATCCAAGTACTGGATGTAAAAGTCCCCCAAAGGGACTTCAAATGTGTAAAAAAAAAAAAGTTAAAAACACTAACACACTACCCCAAAACCCCTCCCCCAATAAAAGTTGAAATCACCCCCCTTTCCCATTATATAAATAAAACATATAAAAATAAATAAACAAATAAACATATAATATACCGTAGCATGCGTAATTGTCCGATCTATTAAAATATAACAAGCGTCATTGCGAACGGTAAATGGCGTACACGGAAAGAGGGGAAAAAAGTGCGCGGATTACCGATTTTATGTTACATTATATAGAAAAAAAAATTATAAAAAGTGATCAAATTGTCCGATCTTCACAAATATGGTATTAATAAAAACTAGAGATCATGTCGGAAAAAATGATACCACATACAGCCTCATAGGTGAAAAAATAAAACCGTTATAAGCGTCATAATAGGCCCATTTTATTTATAATTAATTGCCAAAAAAAAAGGATTTCATTTAAAAAAAATATATAACATTAGAGAATCTGTGTAAACCTGCATATGGTTGTGTTCGGGCTGACCTATAGAATAATTGTATCATGTCGCTGTTACCATATAGTGCATTACATAGACACAGGAGCCCCCCAAACATTACCATATTGCATTCTTTTTTGTGATTTCACCAATTTATATCTTCATAAATAATATATTTGGAATTCCATAATACATGTTATGGTAGAATGAATGACGCCATTACACAGTACAACTATTCCTGTAACAAACAAGCACTTACATGGCCTTGTAGATAAAAAAACTGAAAGTGATAGAGCTCTTAGAAGGGGAGGAGGGAAAAACGGAAACACTAAGATTAAAATTTGAGCGGTCCACTGGGTCATTTTGGGCCTGGTCCTCAAAGGGTTAAAGTCTATGGGAACAAGTACTCGATTGGTGAAAAAACATCTATTTGACCATTTGGAGGGTAAAACCGGAAGCTGGGGGCTTTGAACGCTTATGGAATATTTATCAAATATTCGCGGGATATTCGTACGAATATCAAATATTCGAATATCTCACTATTCGTTCAAATATCTATTCGATCGAACAGTATTCGCTCATCACTAGTACATTTCTAATCTCTTAGTGGGAATTACTGTAAGCTTGAACTGTAGCCTCATCATCTTCATGTACCCTATAGCAGATAACTAGATTGACTGCAGGGCCTGCACTTATAGGCCATTTTCACACAATATCAATATGCAAAAAAAAAAGTAATGTAATGAATTGTAATGACACCGAAAAAACCAAGGTCAGGTTCCATCCACATACAGCTGTTTCTGGGTGTTGACCCTCATCAGTGTGGAGCAGGATTCTGGCTAGGTCGGAGCTCCACACTGATGAGGGCCAACACCCCGATACATCTGTCTGTCTGTGGATGGATACATGGCCTTGGGCCGCTTAATATGGTGGTTTTGGTGGTTTCCCTACAGGAGTCACCCCTTGGCTTGTTCCTTCCCAGAGGGATATCTGGCTTGTCATGTGTTTCAAGAATCTTAAATGAGGCTCCACTGGTTCATTTTTTTTTTGCATATTCATGTTTCCCAGGGAGCAATGCATTTAGGATTTCACTGCATTAGGCGGTTTAACTAGCAGCCGGCAGTGTTATCTTTTGGCTGGTCTCCTTGAGATCAGTGATCTTATGGCTCTACTAGGCATTGCTCCCTCCTAGCCAGAATCCTGCTCCACACTGATGAGGGGAACACCTGAAAACAAATGTTGGGGACGGATACCTGGCCTTGGTTTTTACCTTGCCTTTACATTGACTTATGGGGCCACTTAATATGGTGGTTTTGGTGGTTTCCCTAGAGGAGCCACCCCTTGGCTGGGTTCATCCCGGAGGGATATCTGGCTAGTCCTGTGTTTCGAGACTCTTAAATGAGGCTCTACAGGTTGTTTTTTTTTTGTATATTCATGTTTTCCAGGGATCAATGCACCTAGGATTTCACTGCATTGGGTGCTTCAACTAGCAGCCGGCAGTGTTATCATTGGCAGGTGAGATCAGTGATCTGTTTCTCGCACAAGGCCTTTTTTTAGCACCTAAATGTGGTTGTTTTAGGATGCAAAATGGCCAAAAAAAGACGTTGTGTAAATATAGCCTTATATTGTATTTTAAAATGTACTTCTCTGGAGCCCAAGGTTATGGGGCACATGACTGGTGCACATTTAAATACAAGTGGTATATTTGTACCAAGTGTATTACTATGAGGAATGTGGGGTTTAGGAATAGATGTAACTTCCTGTCTTATCAATTCCTTTCTCTCTCTCAGCGTAGCGGATTATAATAGGTCCTTTTCAGGCAGTAGCCCAGGGCCCTGAGCTACTGGGGGACCCATGGCCACCCAAAAAGACATACTTTCAGTTGTGTTCTGTCTCCTGGCTACATCACGCTAATGCTGCCATAGTTACAGTGTGTGTGTGTGTGGGGGGGGGGGGCAGGCTTGGTGAACAGCCCGGGCCTATGGTTAAGTTAATCCGCCCCTGCTATTGTGAGTGGATAAGCTTTGTTTAGCAGAATTTTCATAGCCTTTCCCTGGACTTGTAGTTTCAAGTTATAGGTTCATAGCATTGAATTAAGTTAGCAAAAAAAAAATAAGAATATTAAATTAATGGGGAAAAAATACATGGAAAAAAATACATGGCATATTTTTATACTGTCACAGCTGTGGTTTGGTGATTCAGAAATCAGGTGGAAATTGCAGGCAAGTCACAGAGGACTCATTTTATCTAATAGAAGATGTTACAGTGGTGTACTACAACTGTAAAACTGTTTATTGTATAAAACAAAAGACTGACTTTAATTTCTGCAGACATTCCCTGATAGAGAGATTATTCTCTGAGCTGATAAAATCTAATCTCTGACTGTGCATGTGACAATTCTTTCTTCATGCAAGAGTAATCAATTAGTAAGTATTGAGTGACTAATGTTTGCTATTTTCTCACGCTATTGTTTTTGCCTACTCTTGCAACACATACTCTTGGACAATTTTTGAACTAATTAACATGAGCTATATCCCATGTCTTATTTCAATGCAATTTTTTTTTTTTTTTTTTTTTTTTTTTTTTTTTTTAAACTGTTATAGGGTGGTTTGACATGCAACTTTTTTTTGGGGGGGGAAATGCCGCTGTGGTTTTTAGTGCAGTTTTTTTGGGCCAAAACCAGAAATGGATCAAGCAGGTAGTAAAAAATAGAACTTTAGAGCAGGAAATCACATTCTTGATTTAACCCTTTAGGTTAAGGTCTACCATAGGTAAATCCAATTGGACTCAGAGGCGTAGCTAGGGGTTCGGGGTGTGTGTGTGAGTCTCAGTTCTAGCTCTTTATCTCATTTATATCTGTCTAATATTTATTGGGCAGCATGAGGACTCCACCATAGCTGATGGTCAATGACCAAATTAGCAACACCCAAATGGGATACCCGCAGCACCAAAAGAGTAAATGTATAGTACAAATGCTGGGTAGTAACAATAAATAGTCTCATGGAGTTCAAGGCAACTATACTAAATAACCTATATACAAAAAAGCCAGACGACTGCAACATAATTAAATTGAATAATTACTTTACTAATTCATAAAAACAATACATGACAATACATTAAATATATAGGAGAAATCAGCACTGATAATCATGGTGTACAGGGTCTATGAGAGCATCCAATTTATTTTTCCTCGTAGTATTTAGACCCAATTTTAGCCCTCATATAGTTCGCAGGGTCCCTCTATGCTCTCATATAGAAAATAGTCCACCATTTATACCCTAACATAGTAGAATATCCCCCCTTGACTCTCCCTGTGCACTCCCATATGGTAGTCAGACCCCTCTGTAGCTTCATACTTAAATCCAGCTTCTCTGTGCATCCATATATTAGTTAGGCCTTCTGTTCCCCAAAATAGTAAATAATTCCATCTGTTTCCATGTAGTAGTAGTAGTTAGGGCCCTCTGTGCCCTCATATAAAAGACACTCCAATCTATCTAGTATTTAGACTCCCCCCCCCCCCCCCAAAAAAAAAAAAGGTAGTATCCTCCATGTAGGCATTCCCTCCAGTACCATCTCATGTAGGTAATCCCCCTGGTTTGTATTTCCCATGCAGCCACCCCCTTCCCCAGCAGTAATATCCCTTGTAATCCCTTGTACCACCACCACTGTGAGTAGACTGGACCTCCAAATTAGGTACCCCTTTTTCAGTTAGCCAGCACATCCCATACACCAACCCCCATAGATAACATCCTTCCTAGGAGTTAGCCCCACCCACCAACATAGGTCTCCTTCTCTATAACTAAGGAAAAAAAGCCATACTTACCTGCTGTGCGTTTGCAGTACTGTAGTCTTCCGATGTCAACTCTCTCCCTGCTCTGTGAGCTCACAAGTGACATGAATCATGTCCCACAGGGAGGGAACGGCCTCTTGCGGCCACAACAGTGATTGGCAGGGTGGAGAGACAAAGTTTTCCTTGTCTTGTCAATCACCCTGCTGCATTCAACTGTATGTTCTACTCGCATACAAGTGCATACAGCTAAATGGTCAGACAACATTCGGTAGCCGTGTGGGCCCTCCAGGAGCACTGGTTGCTGGCCAGGAGCCACCTACAGCCAACAGACATTTGTTAAGTCTGTCTGCAAAAGCAATAGTGAACAGCATTAACTTGCAAAATCTTCAGTGGGCCCCCAGCCGGTGTGGGCCCAGGAGCAGCCGCCCCCTCGGCCCCTACCAAATTACGCTACTGCTCATACTGTTTCAGCATAGAGACACAAAAAAGTTATGCAAAAACCAAAGCACTCCTGTTTGTCAAAAAAAGACTTTCAAACTCATTAAGATATAACTAATAATAAGGTGAAGCAAAAAGAACCAAAAGTCCATAAAAAGAAAAAAAGTAACAGCTTCCAGGCGGATTCATAGTGTAAATAGCAAAAAAGTGCTTTTTATTACCTCATGGTACATACAATTCAGCAACGTTTCGACCTACATGGTCTTCCTCAAGCTGACATAACATGGTATACAGCAAAGTATATATATCATTAGTAACCAATCATAATGGTATGTCCAATTACAAGGTATCCACCCCTTAATTCTTTATTAACCCTCTTCACACCAACATAGTGAAACATACATCACATAGTCTATACATAGAATTGTGATCCATTACCAGACATTGCGTCCTCTCAGCTCGGACTCCAGGAAGTGTGCAGTTTTAGTGCATTTTTGTAAGCATCAAGCACGTATAGTTATTACCTTCTGTTTCACCCAATTATCATGTGTATTATAATGAATTTGTAGCATTGTGTTAAATTGTATGTCATACTGCTGATTAGTTATACTTACAGGGTTAAACGCTGATTCGTTATAATCCCGCCCTGTGTCTTACGTCCTCGCGCATGAGGAAGGAGGAGCCTGTATCCTCCGAAACGTCCGCGAGGAGGACGTACTTGGGCGTCCGGATGTGAGAGTCACATCAGCTGTGAGCATGTAACTTTTTGGTATGCTGCATCTATCTACATAAGAAAATAAAAAAAGATTTCTGAAGTCATATCGACTCTGTGAATATAGTGCTCCACATAGTTGGAGTATATTGGGTTCCATTACCTGAAGATTGCGGCTACGTGGTGAGCGAATCACTTTCCTTCACATTTATTGTATATATTGGAGTATAAACACAGTACACAAATCCAATAAAGGGATTGTGGTCAAGTTCACCAGAATTATTTAGAATATTAATTAATCACAGGAAAGGGTGCATAGATAAATAGGAAACCTAACTTTTAACCCCTTAACGACAAAGGGCGTATAGGTACGCCCTATTGCCGGTAAGGGAGTTCAGAGCTCTGAAACGCAGCGGTCCCTGGTGCCGCGTGTAGCCCGGGACCATAGGTATTAGCGGGCATGGTCCGATCGCCGTGCCCGCTAATACAGTAATCAGATGCAGCTGTCAAACATGACAGCTGCATCCGATTACCGGATCCAGCGTTTCCCTGGTGCCTAGTGGCGGAGGAGGAGCGATCCCGGAGGAGCGATCTCCGTTTCTGAAGCCGGCCGGGGACCGCTCCAAGATGGCGCCATCCCCGACTCGGCACTCGTTTGTTTCCGGCTGCAGCAGCCGAAAGCAAACGAGTACCGATCTCATGGATCTCTGCAGCATATCTATGCTGCAGAGATCTCAATGAGAGATCAAAGTGTATATACTAGAAGTCCCCCAGGGGGGCTTCTAGTATATTTGTAAAAAAAAAATATAAAGTGTTGTTTTCAATAAAAATCCCCTCCCCTAATAAAAGTCTGAATCACCCCCCTTTTCCCAGGTTATAAATAAAAGTAAATAAATAAATAAATAAATAAACAAACATGTTTGGTATCGCCGCGTTGCGTAATCGCTCGATCTAATAATTAATCACATTCCTGATCTCGCACGGTAAACGGCATAAGCGCAAAAAAATCCCAAAGTGCAAAATTGCGCATTTTTGGTCGCATCAAATCCAGAAAAATTGTAATAAATAGCGATCAAAAAGTCGTATATGCGCAATCAAGGTACCGATAGAAAGAACACATCATGGCGCAAAGAATGACACCTGAAACAGCCCCATAGACCAAAGGATAAAAGCGCTATAAGCCTGGGAATGGAGCGGTTTTAAGTGACGTATATTTGTTGACAATGGTTTGAATTTTTTACAGGCCATCCGATACAATATAAGTTATACATGTTACATATCGTTTTAATCGTAACGACTTGAGGAACGTGCATAACAAGTCAGTTTTACCCCAGGGCGAATGGCGTAAAAACACATTTCCCTCAAATAAACAAAATGCGTTTTTTTTTCCAATTTCACCACACTTTTAATTTTTTTCTGGTTTCGCAGTGTACTTTATGCAAAAATTCAGCCTGTCATTGCAAAGTACAATTAGTGACGCAAAAAATAAGGGCTCATGTGGGTTTCTAGGTGGAAAAATGCAAGTGCTATGGCCTTTGATGCACAAGGAGGAAAAAACGAAAACGCAAAAATCTAAATTGGCTCTGTCCTTAAGGGGTTAATGATCAAATTTTAAAATTGTATACCCCACAATAACGGACCAACACAAAAAACAACAAATTGCAGTCACTATTAAGTAGACTTTTAACAGCTCAAGACCATACTGCTGAAGCACTTGTTACTTATGATAATAGCTAGACTGTCTAATTTCATCTGCAATAGGTCTGAACAACAAGTTCAAGTGCTTCAGCAGTATGCAGAAGAGTAATTAAAACACATTACAAAGTTATCAAAAGGATGGAAGTAGACAAATGGATGACTTCTAAAGGTGCTCGTACCGTTCAGGATGCAAGAAAAGCCAAGTCCAACAGAAACTGAAAAGCAACTCTTTTATTGGTAAAATGGGCAATGCGTTTCAAGGGATTTATTGTGGCCTTCGTCAACAGGTTCTAATCAAAATCCCAATGTATCCCAGCTCCACATCATTACAACTCATGTAAGTGTAAATGTATGAAAAAGTTCACTCACTTTTGTAGTCTCCACATCGACTTAGTCATTATTTTTAGGTACTTGGACAGATTCGGCTGTGTGTGAACAAGGCACTGGAGATAGCTGGAGGCTAGGCGTCCTCTCCCCTATCGCACAACATTTTGGAAGGTGGAGCTTCCTTCCAAAATGTTGTGCGACCATACTCTACGGGTTATGTGGACCCAAGACCCTCCATTGCTGGTTCACAGGTTTGTGGCAGGGGATGTGTGATAGGCGTACTGGTGCCTTACTGTCAGCAGCCCCCCCCCCCGTCCTTGTGTTGTTGCATACCTTATGTGTATTTTTCACCCTCAAGTTACTGCTTATTGGTTGTATTAACCATTTCAGTCCTGTTACATAGTTTGAGCACTTGCACTTTAACTGTATATATACTTATTGACTTTTATTTCATGTGTAGGGGGGAACATTGGATGATGGCAATATCACTATACTAGATATATTCATTTGGGGGTGTCTTGGTATCCCATTTTTTGCGTTTGTGCGGTCAAGGGTCCGTTTTGTAATGAATTCTGTTTATGTGACATCACACAGACCCCATTGTTGGAGCCTGTGTGAGTGTGGGTTTTTTTCTATATATTTTTAAACAATAAATAAAGAATATTCATATTTTCCCTATAAACACTTCCTTTTGTTTGTATATATTGAATCGTGCGTTGGGATTTTTTATTGTGTTGGGGATTTTTTTCTCTGATAATTTACCTGAAAATAAAGACTATGGAGGAGATTTATCAAAGGGTGTAAAATTTAGACTAGTGCAAACTGGCCACAGCAACCAATCACAGCTCAGCTTTCAGCTCTGGTGAAAGAAAAGAGGAGCTGTGTTAGGAACCGGACAGCAGGACAAGACAAACAGTGAGCCCTAAGCTCAGCCCCGCCCACTGTCCTCTACCTATTTGCCACAATCCACCCTAAAATGGCGGCGAGCAACTGGGCGGCAGTCCCTGCGCTGGCTAGGTGGGACACAAGGACAAGACAGACAGACAAAACACAATAACGAATGGTCAACAGTCCGGGTCACAACAAACGGGCAGCAAAAGTACAAAATCACAATCCGAAGGCAAAGTCAATATACAGGCAGTATGGTCAGGGGCAGGCAGCCAACAAGAATGGTCAGAAAGGCAAAGCAGGGTCAGAATCAACAGAGCAAAAATAGAAACACAGAACCAGGCAGAGACAAGCTCAATATCCGGCCATGAGAGCACAGACTGGGTTAGTTATATAGGAGGCCAGGATTCTGGTCCAGAACGTAATTGGACCATCCCCCTGATCTCCAAGCACAGACACCTGAGAACAAGACAGATCCACTGGCAGGATGACCTGTCAGTCACAGCAGAACCCAAACACAGATTAACCATGACATGGCCAGACAGAATTCAGCAGGTGAAGTCGGGTGTGTCTCCCAACAAAGGTGAGCAAATAAACCAGTGTTCACACACTGCAAACAAAACACAGAAACAGGATAAGAAAATCAGCACCTTCTCGGCCGCACAGCATGAGCAGAGGGACGCATGACGCTCCGCAAAGATACAGTCCTGACAGTACCCCCCCTTTTATGAGGGGCCTCAGGACCCTCACCAGACGAACCAGACCTGGGAGGAAACGGACCTCTTACAATACATGTCTCAACATCGCTAGAGATCTCATCGTCCGTCTCCCATTCATCAGAATCAGACTCCAAGTGATGGACAACTGGTCTCCTGACAGATCTCCCATAACCGCTCAAATCGGTACCAGACACAGAGCCAATTTCAGCATTACATGAAGACACAGATATGGTATCCTCAGTGGGATACCCAGAGCCAACTTCCACATTACATGAATTCATAGAGATGGCATCTTCAACAGGACAATGCACACAAACTCCACCCACCTGCGCGCCCAGATGACCCTCCTGGTAGTCATCTGGACGCCGATGATCTGGCCTTGCAGGACGCTTGGTACAAAAGCTGATGAAATGTCCGCTGTCACCGCAGTAAAAACAGAGTCCATTCCTTCTTCTGTGTTCTTTGCGTACCAGGGAGCTTTTAACTTGGTCCAGTTTCGAAGGTTCTTCCAGAGTGACCAGAGGACGAGTTATAGAAGGCAATGGTTTAGAGGGGACAGAGAAAGGCACATCAGTGACACAGGGGGAATCTTGGTTTGATTTATTTTTACGTTCCCTGAGCGTGCGATCAATAGAAGTCGCTAGAGCAATGGCCTGTTCAAAGGAGCTAGGGGTGGGGTGACTAAGCCAAGCCTCTTTAAAGGTAAAAAATGTGTTCAGGTCCCCTGAACCCTTGTCAGGCTCCTTGAGCGTGACCACTGGGGTGGCAGGAGTGGTAGCTGGTAGCTGCTGGGCCAATAGCCGGACCTGTTTGGCCAGCTCAGAAACAAGGGTAGCAAGATCTTCCACAGTAGCCATGGCACCAGAGGGGGCAGTATATATATTAGGCCGGATATTCTGTTAGGAACCGGACAGCAGGACAAGACAAACAGTGAGCCCTAAGCTCAGCCCCGCCCACTGTCCTCTACCTATTTGCCACAATCCACCCTAAAATGGCGGCGAGCAACTGGGCGGCAGTCCCTGCGCTGGCTAGGTGGGACACAAGGACAAGACAGACAGACAAAACACAATAACGAATGGTCAACAGTCCGGGTCACAACAAACGGGCAGCAAAAGTACAAAATCACAATCCGAAGGCAAAGTCAATATACAGGCAGTATGGTCAGGGGCAGGCAGCCAACAAGAATGGTCAGAAAGGCAAAGCAGGGTCAGAATCAACAGAGCAAAAATAGAAACACAGAACCAGGCAGAGACAAGCTCAATATCCGGCCATGAGAGCACAGACTGGGTTAGTTATATAGGAGGCCAGGATTCTGGTCCAGAACGTAATTGGACCATCCCCCTGATCTCCAAGCACAGACACCTGAGAACAAGACAGATCCACTGGCAGGATGACCTGTCAGTCACAGCAGAACCCAAACACAGATTAACCATGACATGGCCAGACAGAATTCAGCAGGTGAAGTCGGGTGTGTCTCCCAACAAAGGTGAGCAAATAAACCAGTGTTCACACACTGCAAACAAAACACAGAAACAGGATAAGAAAATCAGCACCTTCTCGGCCGCACAGCATGAGCAGAGGGACGCATGACGCTCCGCAAAGATACAGTCCTGACAAGCTGTGATTGGTTGCTGTGGCCAGTTTGCAACAGTCTAAATTTGGAGTCTAAATTCGATGTGGAGACTACATAAGTGAGTGGACTTTTCATACATTTATACTCACATGAGTTGTATTAATGTGGAGCTGGGATACATTGTGTACTTAAGTTAAAACGAGCCAATTAGGTAGATATTGTCAGTATTCATTAGCAATACATATAAGTTTTATTGCATTGGAACTTTACCAGGATTTGCATATATAGATTCTAACCATAATCCCCAGGCAGGATTTCTATTCATCACTTGTTTAAATTGCACCTGTGTCGCTATATAGGAGGGTGGGGAGGAAGGAAGGAGAGGCATCACAGACCGGGGGCAAAGATCCACCAGTTTTACACTTATGATCTTTGCGATTTTGCAGTCTTGCAGCGAAATTCTGTAGCTCTTGGACATTGCATGTGGTTCTGCAGGAACGCAATCTTAATTAAGAGGAATATGTAAATCGTCTGTGTCCAGTTTGAGGAGATGAAAAGTTGTCTTGCCATATGTATACCTTATCAAGCTTATAATGTTCTATGACTCGTAGATTATTTACATATAGAAGCCTAAGTCTTTACACACAGATGCAAACAGCATCTGCCCTGTTTGTCTCCTAGTAACTGCCAATTCTGGTATGCCCTAATGAGGACAGGGACTTATACAGAGTGAGCTATGTAAAAATTAATGCCATATAGATAAAGGAATTATTATTATTATTATTTTAGGCATGTACAATAGGTTTTTGTGGGCATATGTTCTTGGTCTTTTGTGGTCCTATATTGGGCAGCTTATCTTGATAATATCATTGTTTTAACATTTTGTAGCACGCAAAACACAATGCCAGACTATTCTAATTGATTATGCTATGTCACAAAAATCTTGAAGTACGGTGGTGCCATGTTTATTGTTTATCAGGATTTCAGCAATGCTTTCTTACGATCTAAAGAGCTATCTAAAGATGCTGGGAGACCTCCATTATACTGACTACTATACAAGATGCTGGGAAAGCTAGTTGACCTCTATTATACAGACTACTATACAAGACACTAGGAAAGCTGGGTGACCATCATTATACTGACTACTATACATGATGCTAGGAAAGCTGGGGGTCCGCCATTATACTGACTACTATACAAGATGCTGGGAAAGCTGGGTGACCTCCATTATTCTGACTATAAAATACATGATTCTGGTAAAGCTAAGTGACTTTCATTATACTGACTACTATACAAGATGCTGGAAAGTTTGGTGACCTCTATTATACTAACTACTGTACAACATGCTAGAAAAGCTTGGTGACCTACATTATACTGACTACTATACAAGATGCTGGGTGACCTCCATGATACTGACTAATATACAAAATGCTGGGAAAGCTGGGTGACCTCCATTATAGTGACTACTATACAGGATGCTGGGAGACCTCCATTATACTGACTACTATACAAGATGATGGAAAGCTGGGTGACCTCCATTATACTGACTACTATACAAAATGCTGGGAAAGCTTGGTGATCTCCTTTATACTGACTACTATACAAGATGCTGGGAAAGCTGGGAAACCGCCATTATACTGATTACTATACAACATACTGGGAAAGCTGGGCGACCTCCATCATACTGACTATGGCACTGTGGGCCCTGGCACTTGCCCGAGTAAGTCGGGTGCTGACACCAGCCCTGAATGTATGGAACTGTCTCCCTGCCTGATAGCAGCCCCCCACCCCAGAGCTCATCCACCCCTTTGATTGCAGCACATGCCCCCAGCTCATCCATAGCCACCCACAGTTCCACCTGACTGACACCCCCCCGCCACCCCCCGAGCTCACCCATGGCCCCACGGCACTCCTCTGAATAACCCCCTTACCCCTCGCCTCAACTCTACTACCTTACTATCTCTGCAACTTTGCTACGTCACTGCCGCTTCAACTCTGCTACGTCATTACCGCCTCAAATCTGCTACGTCACTACTGCCTCAACTCTGCTATGTCACTGCCGCCTAAACTCTGCTACTTCATTACCACCTGGACCCTGCTACGTCACTACCACTGCAGCTCTGCTACATCACTGCTGCCTCAACTCTGCTATGTCACTGCCGCCTCAACTCTCCTACATCACTACCGCCTCAACTCAGCTACGTCATTACCACCTAGACCCTACGTCACTACCACAGCAACTTCTCATGCCGGTATTCCTCAGGCTGGTGCACACTGTGTGTTGCAGCCATCATCCGAGCTGTGCACCAGCATGAGGAATGTCCCAGGAGCTTTGTTCATTTAATCATAGCAGCGAGGCCCCTGATGATCAGCTGCATAGGAAACGCATTGGGACACAAATACAAGTCTGAAGAGAACCATACGAATGCAATAAAGGGAAGTACAAAGTGCAATAGGACTAAATAGTCCAGAACAGAGGCACGAGTGATCATAATATGACATAGTTGTAACAGTTATAGAGACTTTTTTTGGAAAAATCCTTAACATGTGAATTGTTTCTTAGAGACTTTTTGGTGAAAACCTTAAAGCCGGGGACACAATAGTATAATGCGAGGGTGATGGTTGTGAATATTAATTTTAAGGAAGATAAATAAAGATATATATTTTTTAAATGTACTATCTAGTATTTAAGTGATATATATATATAAAACATACTTTGTTGATTCCACTATCTCAGATCAGATGCAGTGTTTCATAAGGTAGAACCGCCTATTAGTACTTGAATAAACCCTTTATTCATCCATGAACAAACCCTTTATTTATCCATGTTCTTTTGGCTATGCTGTGACCCTTTTGTACCTTGGATTCGATAATGGGGCGTTGTCCCCCACTGTTTGTCCATGTGTGGAACAGAAGTGCCTGCTGCTTACTCCATGTGCATATCTATACTTTAAATAATAGTCAAAGTTACCAATAATACCAGTATACAAACAGCAAATATTTTTACCATACCAGTATACAAACAGCAAAAATTTTTACCATATATAATATCATAACTGACTAAGGACCAGTATATCTAGACAAATCTTATCATAAAAAGTACAAATATTACCGTCAAATCATGCCATGTTACTACCACAAGTGACTGTAAAATACATTGTATATTAAAAGCATACTGTTACTGAATAAAAAACACTATACGGAGTCCAATCCTCCCATATAGTGGTTAAAGGTTTTACACAGGACTTCTGCACACAATTGATTACAGTAGTTACTTTCAGTGACTCACAGGTTGCGTTTTCTCTAATTGGACTTGTTTACTTTCGTTCCTTATCCGACCCAGACTGGCTTTTTTCAACCACAACTCATCTTAGCCTGTTTTATAGTAGGTTCTAAGATGCGGGAATAGATATGTCCATACACAATAAGAAGTGAGTAAAGTTTACTTAAAGCGTAACTGTCATTTCAGGGTCGTTTTTCTGAAAACAATAAATATCTATAATACAAGCAATTTTAGGAAACTCTGCAATAGGTTTTATTTCAGTACCCTTCTGTACTGAAAAAGTTGTTTTTCTATCTCCCCCTGACTGTAGAAGAAGCAGGATTGTTACGGCCGCGGCGGCGTCCCGCGGTCCGGGCCGCCGCCGCGACCGCTACCTGCCCTATGCAGCAGCCGGTGTCCATAGTCGGGGACCCGGCGCTGCTGTCACCTCGGCCCCGGGGGGCGCCTCACCTCTCCACGCTCCTGTCTCCCGCTGTGCCGGCCGGCGCGCGCGTCCCCGCCTCCTAGGGCGCGCGCGCGCCGGCTGTCTCAGATTTAAAGGGGCAGTGCGCTCCTAATTGGTAGTTGCACCCAATCACTCCCCTATAAATCCCAGCATGCCCTGTCCTTAGTGTTGGAGCCTCTACATGCTTCCCATAGCGTTTGGCCCAGCCCCCTGTTGTTCCTGAGTCCTATCTGTTACCTGGTCCCAGTCCCTGTTCCTGAGTCCTATCCGTTACCCGGTCCCTAGTCCCTGTTCCTGGTTCCTGTTTCCCTGTCACTCCATCTGTTCCTGCGTTCAGCCTGTCACGTGCGCTCTCACCTGCTGACCTTTGCCAGTGCCATCTCCTGCCTACTGCTCCTGCCACGCCTCGCCTGCCGACACCAGCAACCAAGCCAGGGGTAGCGACCTGGGGGTCGCCTGCCGCAGCAAGTCCATCCCGCCTTGCGGCGGGCTCTGGTGAAAACCAGCGGCCCCTTAGACTCCGCTCCCTGGTGAGGTTTGTGCCATCGCTGGTGCCGGTCCAGTGGATCCACTACTCCGGGCGTTACAGTAGGCTCCAACCATGGATCCCGGCGAGGTGCCAGATCTCCGTGACGTCGCCAGAGTGGTCGCGCAACAGGCTCAACAAATCCAGAAACAGTCACAGCAGATCCAGCAACTCACTGCCGCCTTACAGCAGCAGACTACTGCCCAGCGCACACCATCTCCTGACGCTGCTTCTTCACTCCGACTGGCCCTCCCAAGCAAGTACTCTGGGGACTCTAAGTTGTGCAGAGGATTCCTGACTCAGTGCACCATGCACATTGAACTTTTGAGTAGTCAGTTTTCCACCGAGCGCTCTAAAGTGGCTTTCATCATCAGCCTATTAGAGGGTAGAGCCCTGGCCTGGGCCACGCCACTGTGGGACCGTGATGATCCTGTTGCTGCCAATCTCCGGGCCTTCCTATTCGAGTTTCGCTCCGTCTTTGAGGAACCTGCCCGTGCTTCTTCGGCCGAGACTGCTCTCCTCAACCTCTCTCAAGGCAGCTCCTCTGTCGGTGACTACGCCATCCAGTTCCGCACCCTGGCAGCTGAATTGGACTGGAACGAGGCCGCCCTGTTGGCCACCTTCAAGAAGGGCCTGTCTAGTCGAGTGAGAGACGTGCTCGCTGCCCGAGACCTGCCTACCTCCCTGAACGAACTCATTCTACTGGCCACCCGAGTTGATACTCGTTTTTCGGAGAGGGAGGAGGAGGTTCGGCATGAACATTTACTAACCCATTCCCGTCGCCACCCCCAGCTGGCGCCGGTTTTCCAGAATCCTGACCTTTCGATGTCCCAGCCCTCTCCTGAGATTCCTATGCAGGTGGAACGGGCTCACCTGACGCCTGATGAAAGAATCCGGCGCCTGGAGCAGAATCTCTGTCTCTATTGCGGTGGTTCCGATCACTTCCGGCTGGGATGTTCCCTACGTCCCCAAACATCCGGAGGACGCTCGCACCTAGGTCCGGTGGGACAGGTGTCCCTAGGTGCGAATGCCACCATTCCAAGTCTGTCTATGCCTGTTTCCATCCGGACTCCCTCAGGACAAAATCATCAGACTACTGCCTTCCTCGATTCTGGCTCAGCAGGCAGTTTTATTGCGGCAACATTGGTCCAAAGATGGCGGCTACCCGTGACCCGACTAGCCAGGCCCCTGACTATCTCCTCGGTCACGGGCGAAATTCTTACCGACTGTGTGTCCTACCAGACCGCATCTTTAGTCCTCCAGGTGGGTCCTTCACATCAAGAAGAGATATCCTTCTACGTCCTGCCCCATTCTTCCCCCGCGGTCCTCCTGGGACTCCCGTGGCTACAAGAACATGCCCCTCAGCTGGACTGGAGAACCGGGGAGATTCTCAGTTGGGGTCAGGACTGTTCCCACCAGTGTCTCAAGTCACCTCAGACCAAGTGTATTATGTCATTTCCTGTCCCGGCCAAGCCTTTATCCGGCCTACCGGCAGAAGACCAAGACTCGGCGGATGCCTTCTCTGCCGAGGTGTACCCTCTCCTCGTACCCAAGACTAAGGTCGTGTCCTCTCACCACCGGAAGAACTTACAGAAGGTCCCTTGCCACGTTATACCGCCTGATCGCCTAGTACCAGTCGTCACCTCCACTCTTCAGAGAGTACCCCCCGGAAAGACTCATGTTCACCCTGCGCTTCGAAGAGGTATTTTGAACTGGGGACATTCCTCGTTGGAGGCCGGGCACCCGGGAGTCCGTAAGACCGGCCAACGGATCTCCCGCCACTACTGGTGGCCCAGCCTATCCCAAGATGTCAAAAACTTTGTGGCTTCCTGTGCCATTTGCAGGCAAGAAAGAGGGGGAGGCCAAAGGGGGGGGGTACTGTTACGGCCGCGGCGGCGTCCCGCGGTCCGGGCCGCCGCCGCGACCGCTACCTGCCCTATGCAGCAGCCGGTGTCCATAGTCGGGGACCCGGCGCTGCTGTCACCTCGGCCCCGGGGGGCGCCTCACCTCTCCACGCTCCTGTCTCCCGCTGTGCCGGCCGGCGCGCGCGTCCCCGCCTCCTAGGGCGCGCGCGCGCCGGCTGTCTCAGATTTAAAGGGGCAGTGCGCTCCTAATTGGTAGTTGCACCCAATCACTCCCCTATAAATCCCAGCATGCCCTGTCCTTAGTGTTGGAGCCTCTACATGCTTCCCATAGCGTTTGGCCCAGCCCCCTGTTGTTCCTGAGTCCTATCTGTTACCTGGTCCCAGTCCCTGTTCCTGAGTCCTATCCGTTACCCGGTCCCTAGTCCCTGTTCCTGGTTCCTGTTTCCCTGTCACTCCATCTGTTCCTGCGTTCAGCCTGTCACGTGCGCTCTCACCTGCTGACCTTTGCCAGTGCCATCTCCTGCCTACTGCTCCTGCCACGCCTCGCCTGCCGACACCAGCAACCAAGCCAGGGGTAGCGACCTGGGGGTCGCCTGCCGCAGCAAGTCCATCCCGCCTTGCGGCGGGCTCTGGTGAAAACCAGCGGCCCCTTAGACTCCGCTCCCTGGTGAGGTTTGTGCCATCGCTGGTGCCGGTCCAGTGGATCCACTACTCCGGGCGTTACAAGGATTTTGGGGTCTATTATGCTCTATGGAGAAGGGAGGGGCTGAGAGGAGTGAGTGAGCACAGAGAAGTCCTGCACAGCACAACACCCTGCAATCTTCTCTCAGCAAGTTCCTAGATAAGCACTTACCTTTCTGACCTCTGAATCCAGCGTTTTAGGTGACCAGACAGTCTAAAAACAGCTGACCTTCATGTCACTTTTTCCTGCTCACTCATCTGCCTCGGCCCCTCCCCCCTCCATATGATATAATGGACACAGCAGAACCCGTTTTCACTGGCTTCTCTGTAATGAAGACGGATTTGCCTGATAATGCACAGATAAGAAGTGGGGGGGAGGCTGGGAAATTGCTTTTTGAGTACAGAAAGAGGTTTTTTTGCCTAAAGAAACCTATTATAGAGTTTATTAAAATCGCTTATATTACAGATTTCTGCAAAAAAAAAAATGACAATTACTTTAAGTGATAAAAGCAAATATAATACAAGATACAAAGCTAAGTCAGATACAGAAGATACAAATACAAAGCTAAGTAAAATACAGTAAAATATACTTAACTATCCCAGGTGAGGGCCCCACCCTTTCTTCTGGGCACCTGGGAGAGAAGACTTTACACACCATCTTCTTCTAATGTTCCACTAAAATGGCCCCCCTCTGCTTGTGTGCATCAGCTTTTATAGTCCATCTGTACACTAAGGATGGCCAAAACTCCAGCAAGGCCCTTAGCCCCCTGTACCTTGGGCAAGCATACATCAATGTCATGTTTTTATTGGGGGAGAATGTGAAGACTCTCACAAACACAGTTTTAAAACATCCAGCTGACAGGTAGGTAAGATTAGGAGTTTCTATAAACATTAGGCCAAGAACAATAGTGAACTGAATGAATTCACAGTTAATCCAGGATGACTGTCTCACGGTCCTATATGTTACACTATACATGGAGATTCACTGTGCTAATTATTTAATTGATAAAACCACACAAATATATATACAGTATACAACCCACTCCTGGTTTTATCCATTAAACTATCTTTTATCCAAAGCATCATGTGTAGTACAGTATAGTGCACAGATAACAAGTCAACTGCTCTAAGAGAACAGAAGAATAAACTATTTTCCGTCACCAGGCTAAATCTTAGCTACTTTGCTGCACCTTTCTCTTTACTTAACAATACAATAACCAGCACCACCTCATACTCTGTACCCCTCCATGGAACAGGTTTGATGTTTACTGAGAAAACAGTTTTACTACCATGGACCATGACTAGGACAGCTTAGATGCTCAACAAGCACTTCACTTTACTGTACAAGCTAGTCACCCAAGGACAGAAAAAGACTGGAAATATACTGACAAACACGTGCAAGGACCTTCAAGCAATAATCAATACAATAGTCGGTAAGGCTACAACTCTGGACTTTGCATGTAATGTACCTCCCTTTCAACTCAAATGAACAAAACTTTTTCATCACTGTAAAGCAGCAGTCAATATATTTTTTTCGTTCCCCCAAACCTTCTAAACCTAACAGTAGAATTGTCTAAATCATACACAATCTAATTGCAGCTTTTAGAATAACATACAACTTCAGTACCCAAAAATTATTATAAACACCAGACCTCAGACACCAGAGATATTACTGAGCAGGGGAATGTTTGTAACCCCCGCTTCTAAAGGATTGCACACTGCTCAAAACATAAAGTACAAACAAATACAACCACCAATATCTATCACATATTAGTATCCTCTTACTAACAGATCTATCATAATTTTCTTTAGTTGGTCCAATGTTTGCCATGCAATAGCACTACCCCCACCAACTCCATGCTACAAATATAGGCAATAAATCCGCTCAAAAAGATACACAGAGAACAAAAGACTTCACTCTATCCAACCCAGCTTTCCAAGGAGCTAAGCTTTTCTAACATTCAGATTTACAATTACATACAAGCTTCCATTGTTTGCTGGATTCACAATCAGCAAGCACATTTATTTTATTTTCCACTGTACTGCTCCGACAGACAGTTCTATTTCCTATCAGGCTCACCTTATTTCCAAGCTTAATACAGACATTCACTTAACCTGTATAAGCTATCAAATGTACAGTATACAGCAACCTGGTACTATGTAGTAATGTGCTAAGCACCAGCTTAGGCCCCCTTCACACGTCCGGAAAAAGCACCCGGATTTCTTATCAGGAAATCCGGACGGTTTTCCGGACCCATACACTTTAATTAGGCACGGACACCCTTCCGGATTTGTCCGGAAGGGTGTCCGTTCCGGAAAAATGATCCAGAAAAAATAGGACATGTCCTATTTTTGTCTGGAATTCCGGCCCGGAAGCCCCCATAGAAGTCTATGGGAGCGCCGGAACCACGGGCACTTTCCTGATGTACATCAGGAAAGTGGCCGGGATTCCGGATTGCCTTCGCATCCCCCACTGCCTATACCCCTCTCCTCCACAACTCACCCTGCACCCGGCTCCCCCCTGTCCTCCTGCTCCCTGGTGCCACTCGTCCTGGTGTGCACCGGGTCCTGCTGCTGCTGCTGCCGCCGCACCTTCCCTGGCTCCCCCTATCCTCCTGTGGCTACACCCCCCCCAACCCCCCTTAGTTTAGCGGCCCCCACTCGGCCCCCTCACCCAGCGGCACCCGGTGCCGCCCCCGCCCCCCTTCCTCAGGTTGGCAGCCCCCGCCCGGCCCCCTCACTCAGCGGCACCTGACAGACCCGCCCGCCCAGCAGCCCGGCAGAAGACCAGGACAGGTGAGATCACTGCCCCCCCCCCCCCCCCCCCCCCCCCGAAGAACTGCTGACAGGACATGATGGGAGTTGTACTTCTGCATCCTGTCGCCATCCAGGTTGCAGAAGTATAACCACCATCATGCCCTGCTGACAGGACATGATGGGAGTTGTACTTCTGCAGCATGTGGCCATCCAGGTTGCAGAAGTATAACCCCCATCATGCCCTGCTGACAGGTCGTGGTGGGAGTTGTACTTCTGCAACCTGTGACCATCCAGTTTGCAGAAGTACATTTCCCATCATGTCCTATTTTTACTTCTTCCATCAGGAAATTCTGATACTTTCCTGATGACATTTGAGGCCTCCTGATCAGGATTTCCTGACAGTAAAAACTGACACGGACGTGTGAATGGGGCCTTAGTGAGTGACCAGGAGTTCAATACAGACACAACTTTTAAACTTGCAGCCCTTTTTAAAATTGGTGTGGCCTACAGTACCCGTACCCTAGGACTGTGACACCTTTCCGTCCCTCCTCCCCGCCCTTTTTATCATCAGGAATGCCCCTGCGCAGGATTTCTCCTAATCATCACTTGTCTGAACAATGCACATGTGCTGGATCTTTAGGGTGCGTTCACACCTACAGGATCCGCAGCAGATCTGCAGCAGATCCGCAGCAGGTTTGATGGTGCAGATTTGATGCTGTGTTCAGTTATTTAAAGAAAATCAGCTGCAGATCCGGTAAGTGTGAACGTACCCTTAAAGAACATGTGTACCATTCAGACAAGTAATGAAGAGGGCGGGGAGGAGGGGCGGAGGGGTGTTGCAGGCCTAGAACACAGACACTCTAGGCCACGCCAATTTGACACAGGGCTGTAGGTTTAAAAGGTTTTTTTTAGGACAATAACTGCGTCACCTGCCAAACGGACCTCAGGATAGATCTTGGATTAAAAGCAGCTATCCAATGGTACAATCAATTGTGGGTACAGAGTTGCTTTAAAGCAGTTATCTGGTTGAGTTAAATATATGTGTCTGGAGCCGGCTCTCCCGATGGTGTTCCTAGTTACTAGCGTTGCACCCGGGGCACTCAGCTGTTCTCTCTCTCCGTGATGGCTGTCTGTCAGTCAGCGCTGCTTTCAAAGGAGGAGCTGGAGTCCCTGCCCTAATCCAGTCCTGTGGCCTATGCTATCGTTATAATGTTTGACTTATACTTGTGTACCTGGACCTTGGCTTTAGTGTTCTGGACTTCCCCTCTGCCTCTTAACTTGGTACCTTGTAGCCAGACTGTTACTGACCCGATTTGCTGACTCCTCCTTTATTGTGTTACCATTTGTCTTGTCTTTGTCTTGTGTTTTGCACCTACCCAGTCTAGCCTGCAGTCTTCTGGTCGGGGCTGGCCTGTTAAGGAGTCGAGTTCCCCAAAAGTAAGGAACAGATTGGCAAGAGCACCAACAGGGTATCAACCTGTCTTTGTGTCTGTGCCAAACAGAGTATAACGCTAGCATAGGCACCCCTAAAGAAAGCTTTATGGCAGGCATTAGAACTTAGTGGTGGTAATAGTATGTAGGGGCTAAAGTCCCAGCCACAGGGCTGAATTGGAGCAGGGACTCCAGCCCCTCCTTTGGAAGCAGGGCGATGCTGGTAACTAGGGACTCAGTGGGTGCGATGCTGGTAAATAGGGATGCCATCGGGAGAGCATATGACACATATACTTAAAGCGACTCTGTACCCACAATCTGACCCCCTCAAACCAAAGTAATCTTTTAGGACAATAACTGCATCACCTGCCGAACAGACCGCAGGATCTAAAGGTACAAGTGGTTTTGGGGGGTCAATTTGTGGGTACAGAGTCGCTTTAACCTAACCAGATAACTGCTTTAAAGCAACTCTGTACCCACAATCGCTTGTACCATTGGATAGCTGCTTTTAATCCAAGATATGTCCTGAGGTCCGTTCGCCAGGTGATGCAGTTATTGTCCTAAAAAAACAACTTTTAAACTTTTAGCCCTGTCTCAAATTGGCGTGGCCTAGAGTGTCTGTCTTCTAGGCCTGCAACGCCCCTCCGTCCCTCCTCCCCGCCCTCTTCATCATTAGGAATGCCCCTGGTCAGAATTTCACCTAGTCATCACTTGTCTGAACAGTCTGGCTACAAGGTACGAAGTCAAGAGGCAGAGGGGAAGTCAAAACACTAAAGCAAAGGTCCAAATCTCTAAGTATAAGTCAAAGAGTATAACACGGGAATAGTCACTCCTGAAGAAGGCTTTATGGCAGGCACTAGAACATGGTGGGGGTAATAGTATGTAGGGGCTAATGAAATGTATGGAATGAATTGTTAGTCTTCAGGAGGGGGGATTCATCATATATGAACATAGAGAGGAACCTTTTTTGGAAACAAAATTACATCCTTCATTGAAAATGTCTGCTAAATCTTTGTCCTGTCTTAGGATTCCTAAATAATTCCGTACAATGCACTTGATTGCATAAAATGCCTAATTGTAAGAGGTACTGAAAAAAATGACTCCTTCTGTTTTTGTTTGTTTTTTTTTTAGAGATTTTTCTCTCCTAATTATCCACTAACAAGGAGACACGTGTTTTGTTGTCGACTACTTTCTTTTTTTTGCCCTGTCAAGGACCCACTTCGGGTAACCCCTGTTGATCAAAAACAAAGAGGCCTTGCTCTTCTTCAGATATTGCTTAAACACAAAGGAAATTTAAATCCCCTCCCCCCTCGCTTTAGATAATTTACATTGACCCTTGCTTTAAAGCGACTCTGTACCCACATTCTGACCCCCCAAACCACTTGTACCTTCGGATAGCTGCTTTTAATCCAAGATCTGTCCTGCGGTCTGTTTGGCAGGTGATGCAGTTATTGTCTTAAAAAACAACTTTTAAACCTACAGCCCAGTGCCCTTCGGGCGTGGCTTATAATATCTGTGCCCTAACTTTGCACCACCCCTCCGTCCCTCCTCCCCACCATCTTCATCATTAGGAATGCTACTGGAACATTTTCTCAATGCTGAACATTTGCACAGGTGTCTTATCGATCCAGCCCATGTGCCTGAAACAGGTGGGGAATAGGAGGCAATCTGCCTGGAGCATTCCTAATGATTTGGAGGGCGAGACAGAGAGGTTGTGCCAGCCTAATGCATACGCAATCTAGGCCACTCCCGTAGGGCACAGGGCTGCCAGTTTAAAAGTTGTTTCTTATAACAATAACAGCATCACCTGCCAAATGGACCGCAGGCAGATCTTGGATTTAAAGCAGCTATCCGAAGGCACAAGCGTTTTGGGGGGGGGGGGGGTCAGATTGTGGGTACAGAGTCGCTTTAAGGGAGACTGAGAGCTGTAAGAATGTAGCTGTGTAATAATCCAGTATAATCTTCTCGGGGCACATAGGGTTAATACCACCAGGCACTCTTAGCTGGGGTGATGCTTGTGTTTTGCTATTGATCGCAACATGGCCCTTTTTAACATACACATTCATGGAAGAAGCATGTGGGCATGACTATTAAACCTATCTAAACCTCTTGGCATCTATGATCAGAGGTGTAGCTACTACTGTATCAGCCATAGCAGTTGCTATAGGGCCCGGCGCATTGGAAGCCCCATGGCCTGCTCCTGCAATACACTGCGCCCCCTGAGCTGTCCTCATTGGCAGCACCAGGTGGCTGAGCGGGCCTTCCGAGATCTGCAAATGTCCATTTAAATGAAAGCACTCCTGATGAGCGCTTGCAGTTATGTAGTTATGACTACTTAGTGGTCAGTTGGGGGAGGGGGGCATTCAAAAATTTCCTATGTTTGTTTGCTTTTGATACTATATGACTGTGGAGCTGAGTACAGCTTATTATGCATTAAAACATGAATTTTTTTCATTTATTTATGTGAATCATGTTTTACCTAATTATGGTTGCCACCATTTTCCTTTATCTTGCACATTTAAACCGTTTTTTTTTTTTTTCCTTATATGCACCTCTCTGAAATCCTGTGACCCAGTTATTGTGTAATTATGCGTCACTACAACAATTGTCTTGTTAGTTTATTTTATAACCATGAGATATCCTTATATATACGATCATATAATGATCAATTTAATTTCTACATAATTACATGTAATCATGTGCTGTTCCAGAATGTGCAGTTAATTTCTCATGCAATTATCAAACATAAATTTTATTTACATATTGATGTGTCACTTATATAAACCATATAATTATGATACTATGTAATCATGCAGCAGATCAGAGAATAATGAAGAATGTTCAGTTCTTTTGGGGCATGATATATTATCTATTGATTCTTCAGGGACACTGCACAACATGTGTGGAATGTGTGCAATATGTGCAACTATGTAATGCATGTGAAATGAGCGGAAAATGTGCAATACGTAATATGCGCAAATATGTAATGCATGTGGAATATTCGTTATGCACAAATTAGGGACTTTTGGTCTTATGCAATAAAGTACAAACATGGGTGGAATATAAATAGATGAAATGTAAAATTCAATTAACCATGGACTATAGTCTGTGTGGAACAAATCATGGGATAAGTTTCGACATATGTGTTTGGTTTGATATATGTATTTAACCTGAAATGCTCACTTTATATTTTATATGATCATTTCACATAGGGTGTTTGTGATGTAGATCTGCACCTAATGTTCATATTGACGTTTATATGTTTTTTTAATCGGTAAGGGCGAGTTAGCCCTGAAACTGCGTCTTCACACTGGACACAATAATGAAATTATTGTTCACGGAGATGGAGAGCTTCTGGAGTTTTTCCTACAAGTTCGTCCCTGAATCTAGGGCACTGGTGCTAAAGATTTGGCTGTACAGGCATGCTGGTAATTGTAGTTTTGCAACAGCTGGAGGGCCTGAGTTTGACACCCCTGGTCTAGGTTATATCTCTCACGTGCTCCATCTAAACAGGAGAAGCCAATGTGGAAGCCTGTATACAAGAGTGTGGATTACACACAGCAACTTCACTTTTTGGAACACAATATTTATACTGCATAATGATCAGCATACAATTCTAAATACAAAAACACTGTTGGAATTGTGTTTTGTTTTAAACCCCAGTGATGGGACATCAGGAGTGTAAGTTGAACTATGCAGGCAGGAAGCCAACGATATTTGTTAGACAATTTCTTAGACTCCCAAAATGGCAGAGGATGCATTTACTTACTATTTCAATAGTAACAGATGAATAGTTGGGTAGATGAGTAAATGCAATGCAGTACAGGAATTAGTTAAAACAATTGGTCATAAATAAAGCCATGCTTATTATGTTTATATCCACTGCAGACGTTTCCTGGCGCCCTAGTAAACCAGTCTTGTTTACACCTGGGAAAGACTGCACCAAGACCAGCACACCTCTACAATGTGCCGCAATAAATTTGTCAAGTCTCCTAGACATGGTTTGAGCAAAGCAAATTGCCTGTAGACATTATCCACAAAGGCGTTGCCAGGATCTAGGGATCAAGCAACCACCAAAAGACAACATTGTTTACTTACACTTACAAACAGTGCTATACAAGGGCCAAGCATGTTATACACACCATGACTACTGTAGAGACTAATATAACTATCATTCTCCATACAGTATCCATCCAGTAGTAGATTCTAGTAATGTATCTAGATTTCTGCACGCTGTATAAGGGATTACAGTTACAGATGTAGTGACAGATAACGTCTTTTCTGTGCAGATTCACTCTTTTTCAGTTCTCTTTTCCATGATACTCATAACTTTTTCCACCTGTGCCTTAACTGTGCAGAGTAAGCAATAACCGTTTCCCCACCTATTAATATCACCCTTATAGCTCCATGTAATTCCCACACTCCAACTTCATACAGTAATGCTATCCTCTGTGTCCCCATTTTATAATTTATAATAATGCCCTCTGTGCCTCCATAATGTTGTCCCCCCATATGGTAATAACGCCCCATTCTGTAATAATGCCTCCATAAAGTGACAATGTAACCCTGTGCACCATACAATAATACTAAACCCTTAGCCACCTAACAATACCTGTGCCTCTGAATGGTAAATAGTGTCCCTCTGTGCCCCCATACAATGATACTAGCCCCCCCCATTGTAATAGACTCCGTGCATTTCTATCATAATAATGAGCGCCCAGACCCTAACTACACCCATAGTAATAATGACATCCCTTTGCTAGATCCTTTCCTGGAGTGATATACGGCTCGTTCTGTGTTTCCACACTTGTCAATGAGGCACTGCAGGCTTTTTTGGATATTCATGTTTCCCAGAGGGAAATGCACCTAGGATTTTACTATGTTGAGCACTTTAACCTGCAGCCAAAAGAGTCTTCTGTGGCTGGTTTTCCTGAGATCAGCGATCTTTTTACCATGTTGATTCACTAGGCATTGTTCCTGCCTGGCAAGAATCCTACTCCACCATGATGAGGGGCAATAGCCCAAAACAGCTGTCTGTGAATCAATACCTGGCTTTGGTACTTCCCTTGTAATACCCTTAGACTTGTAATTGAGTTTAATATTGACTAAAGGGCCACTTAATATGGGGGTTTTAGTTGTCTATGTACAGGAGCCATCCGTTTGCTAGGTCTTTCCCTGGAGAAACATACCGCTATTTCCCTGCAGGTCACAGGATTGGGGCGTTAAGTGCAAATTTTGTTACACAATCTGAGTACAGAAATGTATTCTGAGCCCTAAAGCCATGCCACGCAGACTTTTTATCTTTATTACTTGATTAAATGCTCCCATTTGTCTTGCCTTATCAGTTTTATGGCCCTTAAGAAGATAAAGTATTAATGATTTTCTGGACACGGTTCTTTTGTATTTGCTCTGGAGGACACTGCAACATGTCCAGTCTGTGTACAGCTGTGGTGCTGCTGCTGCTGGGTGAGCTATACACTTTCTGACTTTGTTTCCATGGATGGGTAGAGGTTAAAGGTTTTTTTTGGTGCCACAGTCTTTTTTTTTCTAACCTCTGCTCAGTTCCAACGCACAGCACAGGTCTATTCCCGAGCACTGGCCCGGCATAAAGCACTTGGGGCAGGCTGATGAAACCCCACCCCCTCTGTGACACAGCTCTATTAGACACAGCTCCTGTGACACTGCCTCTAGTGCTTCATGCAAGGCACCGCATCACCGGCATCCCAGCACCAGCGCCGGTCTGTTCATGTAAAAAACACAAAGCAATGTACCTAGTGGTACATTCGCTTTAACCCCTTCACAACCCAGAACATAACTAAACATCCTGGGTCAGGTAGGGGAATTCAGGGGGGCTGACAACCCCTCTCTAAACTGCCACGATGCTAGCTGCTATTCGTAACCCGGGTGCACGGCAATTAGCAGGCGAGGTCCGACTGCCGCGCATGCTAAATAGCTGCATTCAAATAGTTATTTCCCCGGCACATTGGGGGTCTAGTGGGTGGATCGCTACCAACCCCCCCCCCCCCACCGTGATGCGATTGCGGAGAGGTGACTCATTTAACTTGCCCGGCCGGGCCTCAGCGTCGGAATGAAGCTGATCCCGGCTCAGTAATATACAGATCTGTTCTGCAGCAGACCAGAGTAATACAGCACTGATCTAATGTATCGTTGCTGTATTATGTATACTACAAAGTTCTTCCCTTAATAAAAAGTTAACTCCCCTAATAAAAATTTAAATCACCTCCCTTTTCCCATTTTATAAATATATATAAAAAAATAAATAAATATATATTGGTATCGCTGCATGTGTATTCACCAACTATTAAATTATCACATTCCTGATTTTGCACAGTAAATGTCGTAAGCACAAAAACCCGCCAAAATTGATGATTTTTTGGTCACATCAAATCAAGAAAAATTGTAATTAAAAGTGATCAAAAAGTCACATACATGCAATCAAGGTACCGATAGAAATAAAGATCATGGTGCAAAAAATGACACCTCACACAGCCCCATAGACCAAAGGATAAAACCGTTATAAGAATGGTAATTGAGAAATTTTAAGGAACATTTATATTTTTAAAAAGGTTTTAATTTTTTAAAGCTATCAAAAAAAATAAAAATTATTCAACTTACATATCGTTGTAATCGTACCAACTTAAGGAACATAAATACCATGTAAGTTTTACCACAGGGTGAGCGTTGTAAACACAAACCCACCCAAAATAAAAAAAAATGTGTTTTATTTTCTGTTTCACTGCGCAAATCATTTTTTTCCGGTTTTGAGGCATATTTTATGGAAAATTTCCATCTGCCATTGCAAAGTAAAATAAGTGGTGCTAAAAATAAGGGCTTATGTGGGCCTAAAGGTGAAAAAAAGGAAGCGCTATGGCCTTTTTTAAACACGAATAAGGAAAAACAAAAGCGCAAAAACTAAAATTATCCCGGTCCTGAAGGGGTTAAAAAATGCTAACTTTACAGAGTTTTTCAGAGTTAAAAATCAAATACAGCGCACTCTCCTTGCAGAGCCAAGCACCATTGCTCTAGTATACCGCAGTGCTTCCCTTTACTTCCCTGTATATCATGTTGTCCTTGTTCTCCTTACGATGTTTCAAACACACAACTGCTGGGTCCTTCCCGGAGGGATATCTGGCTAGTCCTGTGTCTCGAGATTCTTAAATGAGGCTCCATGAGCTCTATTTTGTATATTCATATTTCCCAGGGAGCACCTAGGACCTCGGATTTCACATCATTGATTGCTTTAACCAGCAGCCGACAGTGTTTTCTTTGGTTGGTCTCCCTAAGATCAATGATCTCCTTTTCTTATGGCTCTTCTAAGCATTGCTGCCACCTAGACAGAATCCTGCTCCGCACTGATGAGGTGCAACCCCCTGAAAAAGCTGTGGATGGATACTTGGCCTTGGTTTTTCCCTTGTCATTACATTGACTTATAGGGCCACCTAATATGGTGGTTTTAGTGGTTACCCTACAGGAGCCACCCCTTGCCTTGGTCCTTCCCAGGGAGATATTTGGCCAGTCATGTGTTTTGAGAATCTTAAATGAAGCTTCACAGGTTCTCTTTTTTTTTTGCATATTTATTTTTCCTAGGGAGCAATGCACCTAGGATTTCATTGCATTGAGCGCTTTAACCAGCAGCCGGCAGTGCTATATTTGGCTGGTCTCCCTGAGATCAGCCATCTGTTTCTCTTTACATGTACCTGTCACTTAAAATAAAAACCTTCCGCATATTATACAGAGACCATCATGTGCACAGAGCTCAGAAGAAAACGTACTTATCGCAGCTTGTGCTACTAATCAAAAGGATACAACAAACCAAAAATTTTGACATTTTCTGTAACATCAAATGTTTTTAAAGTGACATTTAAGCAAGTTTATGAGAAGCGTACCTATTTTTTATGCTTCCCTGATACTTTTAATCAATATATACATCTTACATGTGGCCAATTATACCAGTAGCATTTGCATACAATACCTTACTTGTCCATTTTCTTACATATACAAGACATCTTTATGCACATAGTAAACGTTACACAATCTAATTTCACGCCTGACCCAGAAACTTCCCTATTAAGGAAAGCCTATTAAGGAAACTAACAAAACAGGATCTACCAGTCCTTTATTCACATTTAGTCACATTATCAATGAAGTTATCTTTCCAGTTACAACATATCTCACAAGCCTCCTGTCTCTCTAGCCACACTAACTGCAGAGGCTGCAGGTGAACGATGGAAAATAGAACATTAGTTTGAGAAAAAGACATTATGTTTTTGTTGCCTATAAAATTATGGACAATGCTTATCAAATTCCACAGGAGGCTACTGAGACAGAACTCCAAACAATGTCTCGCTTTTGGAAGCACTTTATTCTTTTTTCTTACAATTGTAATGATGTATAATTCCATGGACTGTAACCTGGACTACAACAATCCGAATAATGAATTTAAGAGTGAATATTGCAGGAATCTTTACTACCAGGATTTAAACCTTTTAGCCTCTGAGAGAATCGACTGTTCCGGAGTCATCAGTGGTGACCCCGATGAGGTAAGGAAAGCTCTTACTGACAACTTAATTGTGGCAAATAGAAGAACAATAGCCACGGAGGCAGACTATTTGGATATAACTAAAGACTGTACTAATTTCAAAAGAATTAGGAAATATGTCACGTTTAGTCTCAGTGATGAGGAAAGAAATTATCCTATTGCCTATTCTATGGTAATTCATAATGACATTGAGATGTTTGAAAGACTGCTACGATCAATTTACATGCCTCAGAATGTTTATTGCATACACGTGGACCTGAAATCTCCAGAAACTTTTTTTGCGGCAGTGAAAGCCATAAGTTCATGTTTTCCCAATGTATTTGTGTCATCTAAACGGGAATCTGTAGTCTATGCCTCGTGGTCTCGTGTCCAGGCTGATCTCTATTGCATGGAGGACTTGTTGAATAGCACTGTTGACTGGAAGTATCTTTTAAACACCTGTGGAACAGATTTCCCTTTAAAGACAAATGCAGAAATTGTTCAAGCATTAAAGCTCTTAAATGGCAAAAACAACATGGAGTCTGAGAAACCACCTCTATATAAAAAGATCCGTTGGGAGTATCACTATGAATTTAAAGATAATAATGTGCAGATCGGCATGCTAAAAAAACCACCACCTTTAAATATTCCAATTTTTAGTGGCAATGCTTATGTGGTGCTCACCAGAGACTTTGTGAAATCCCTGTTTGACAACCCTATAGCAAAAGAATTTTTAGAATGGGCTAATGATACATATAGCCCAGATGAGTATGTTTGGGCGACACTGCAAAGGGTTCCCGAAATGCCCGGATCTCTACCCAGTCACATCAAATATGATACATCAGACTTAAATGCATTGGCCAGACTAGTTAAATGGGGAAGTCTTGAAGGGAATATGAAACGTGGAGCCCCTTATTCTATGTGCACTGGAAGGCACAGAAGAGATGTATGTATATACGGAGCTGGGGATTTGCACTGGTTGGTCCAGCAACACCATTTCTTTGCTAATAAATTTAATCCAAGAGTTGATGATAATGCTATTCAGTGTTTGGAGGAATATCTGAGAAACAAGTTGTTCCATGGATAAAGTGTGCCATTCACACTAAAGTAATTTATTTAATGCAACCTTATGTATTATTGTATAATAAACTGTTGTTTTTTTAATGTACAGATGATATTATTTGTTTAACCTATTGAAAACATTCTAATATACAGTGATCCCTCAACATACAATATTAATTGGTTCCAGGACGACTATTGTATGTTTAAACCATTGTATGTTGAGACCAAAACTCTATGGAAAACTGGTAATTGGTTCTAAATCCCAAATTTAAAGGAAAATAAGCAGCTAACTAATATGGATACAGCAACAGTCAGAAAGAGCTACAAGAGACTCTAAATTTCTTTCTATGTAGAGGACTGGAGCGTTTTTAGGTCCTATGCAGATCACACAGGGGCCCAGAAAAATACAATGAAGCTGCCCTTACCGGATGCCCAATGGTGCAACTCATCCTGGCATAGGTAAAGAGCAGTAGAGGACATCAGGCTATGTTCACATGTAGTATGAGATGGGCAGTTCTGTGATGATCTTAAGCACCACAGAGTTCTGATGCGTGCTAGCATCAGAACTCCCAACTGCACACTATGAAGCGTGCGTCCGGAGCCACTCGCTCCATAATGTGCACTGACAGGGTTTTCTGTGGCCGCTGTTCAATGAATAGCGGCCACAGAAAACTGACATGTCTGTTTTCTACGGCGCTGCTAGGGATCCTGGCCAGAGTGTATACCATGTGTATACACTCTGTCCGGGATTCCCTCGGCCCACAACCGCCGTGATTAGTACAGATCTTACGTTGTGTGAACATGGTCTTATACTGTACTGTAGAGCGGAGATCCCAGGCATTCAACCAGCACTTTCACTTCACTAATACTGGGATTTTACCAGTAAAATGGCCACTTTCATTGGTTGATCAGCTAGTTTTTTTTACATGTTCCGCAGATCCTGATTGTCTGTAGCATTGTATGTTGAGTCTGGTCTCAATTTACGATGGTTCAGAAAGTAACATAGTATGTTGAAAATATTGTATCTTGAGGCCATTGTAAGTTGAGGAATCACTGTAATGGCTGCTTTTTCACTTAAAAAAGACATTGCGTGGACATAGCCCAAGGGAACATTCATATGTATGGGATCTGCTGCAAATTAGCTGCTGGACATTTGAAGCTGCAGATTTAGGCTATGTTCATACACAGTATATTAAAAGCAAAATACGGACTTAATTTTCAGTAAAAAATAAGGTCCTAGTTTCAATGTAATAAAGTGCTCTATTGAAGTCTAGAGGGAAGTGACCATTAGCACACATGTAGTAGAGAAAAACAGCTGTAATTGATTACGGGTATAAAAAAAATTAATCAATTTAATATAGATTGTAACATAAATTCTTTTTTTTATCATGCTGTAAAATAGCTGTACTTACCAGATAGTCAGGCCATAAAAGGCAGATTTTTAGTCTTGGGCTGGTTGAAGAAAAGGCGAGCAGAGTCCATGTTGCTGTGCCTGCTGCCCCCATTCCTCCTTGCTGCCCCCTGTATCTGCAGGGAGTGTCTGCAGGAAGATCCTGCTAGCGGTGCTCTCAGTGCTGCTAACATTCCCCCTGCATCATAATCCCCTGTATCTTCCCCCCTGCTTCCTCTCCTGAGCCCCCCTTGTCCAGCTAGCAGTACCCACTGATCTGCTAGCAGCGCCTTATTGTTTGATGATCCCCATGTGTGCCAATGTGGCTGATTTTTTTATTTTTTATTTTGAGGATCCCTGTCTGTGCCACCAGAAACCTTTTAGTTCTGTGTGGCTGGACGGTTCTGTGGTCCACCCCTTACTGCTGATCCAACAGGTTTATTTTGGTGCAAAATATTTTTTGTCTGTGGTCTGCCACCACAGAGCTCTGATCAGTGACGCACATCATTGATCAGTAGCAGCTTGTTTTGGGCACAGGTTTTTATTTTATCTTTATTCAAGCCCCACAAGTAAAAACGTTTAAAAACAAGTAAAATACACAACATGAAAATAAAATAACACATATATAAGAAAAAGGCTACGCCGAAACGTGCGTTGGGGTGGGGACCGCCGGTGGACACTTTGACCCTTATTATTTATGGTAGGACACTTTAGTAATTTCTTTATCAGCTGTAATTTATGAATTGTTTATTGCACTCCTTTGGCTTGCTTAGTATATACTATTTACCTATAGCTTTCTTGGTACTGTATTTAGCACTTTAGTCTACCATTTACTTATTTATTTATTAATTTATCTACTTGTGTCCATCTGCAGCAGCCCCCTCATTGTATGTTTGTCGTTTTTAATATTTCTTGTCAGCCATGGTTCATTGTGTATTTATTCATTATTTTGTTATTCTTTTGCAATTTTAACAATAAAATTTATATATTATAATATGTCAGAGGTTCAGTTGTTTTTCTATTGGTATGAAAATAAAATAGTAAAATTAGTACATAACACACAAATACTCGATGAGACAAGCCCTCTCAAGTGACCCCACCTGGACCAAAGTCCCTGAAAACTTTGAGCCACAGATTCCCGAGTGTGTTGGCTGCTCAGGAATCCACTGGCCTCACAGAAATAGATTTTTAAAAAATCTTTTTTCAATAAGAATTTCATAAATTTAATGGTGGCTCAGATCAATATTTATACTCAAGAATTTTTGGCCCAAATTCGTCTTTTTCTAGACCCCAGAGATGGACACCTGTCAATAGTACCTCGGTACACTCACAGGTTTAGAGTTTATGAAGGGAGGGATACCCACATTCAGCCTCCAGAATGCCCCCCCCATCCTGGGAGTTAGCGGCAATATCCTTTGAGAACTGATGTACCCACTGCTAGATCACCTGTATGTGGATAACTTCAACACCAGCATTAACCTCTTCTAGTTCCTCGCTGCCCGAGCTACTTTAGCTTGTGATGCCATGTGGTAAAAGCAAAAAGGCTCCCTAGAAATCTCAAGGTGTGAGAGCAGCGCCCTTACTTATGAAAATTTGGTGTTGGTCAAGTATAGGGACAAGCGTGATGTCCTTAATTTGACCACACTTCAAGGTAATGGCACCACTCCTGTCACTGTGCGAGGTACCACTGAAATCCAATTGTACTTGTGTTGATCCATCTAATGAAGTACTCAAGCCATACAGAGCCACGAGGAAGACCAGGATGTGGTACAAGAAGCTGGCTGTGCACATGGTCCAAATGGATATGTACATTACTTTTGTAGTTTTCCAATGTGCTGGCAACACAGAGACCTTCCTGCAGTTTCAGGTAATTGTACTCAAGGCCAGTGGCATAGCTACCATAGAGGCAGGAAAGGCGGTTGCTATGGGGCCCGTAGAGGGAGGGGGCCCAGGGAAGATAACCCTTATTTTACTTGCTTAACCCTTTATTTACTGCAGTGTGTAAGTGACCCAGTGTTCTTTTACATCATGGGCCCTCCAGCTGTTGCAAAACTACAATTCCAATCATGCCTGGACAGCCAAATCCAAAGCTTTAGCTGTCCAGGCATGATGGGAAATGTAGTTTCGCAACAGCTGGAGGACCGCAGTTTGGAGACCCATGTCTTACATGCTGCAACACAAAAAAGGGTTAACAATTAGCTCTCTGCCTCACTACCTTGATAACCTCTGACCGCTGTGCTCCTGCAGAGGTCAGGGGTTGTCAGTGCAGGAGTAGTGAAGGAGAGAGAGATAATTGTCTTCTGTATTAACCCTTTTTTTGTGTTGCAGCATGTAAGAGAACACTGGGTCACTTACACACTGCAGTAAATAAAAGGTTAAGCAAAAGGTAGTCTGCTCCTGCACCTATGTATATAACCATGAGGCTCCTAATACGCTGTTATAGGTAAATACAGTGGATAGACAGAACAAGAAGACATGGTCTTTCTCCTCTGCCAGTCACTGTTGTGGCTTCTCGCAGGATTCTGCCTCTGGCCACAAGAGATTTTTTTTTTGCCACATCACCAAATATATATGTTATAGTCTGTAGGGGGCCCCATAAGGTTTTTTGCTATGGGACCCCATGAATCCTAGCTACACCCCTGCTTAAGGCCCTTATCCTTTGTAGCCGGGGAGAAGCGGACCAAGTACTTTTGGAACTGCAAGACCCCATAACGTACCAGAACAACACTTTCCTGGGCAAGTCCCCCACTTTGGAAAGAAAGGAAGATACCAAAAAAAGGTGCAGAGTGTGCCATAAAAGAGGGATTAGAAGGGGCACGTGTTATCAATCAACACCTGACCTGATAATCCAGGCCTCTGCTTTGGAGATTGTTTCAAAGCATGCCACATATTTATAGCGTATTGATTTAGATTCTTACCTCACTTTTACTAACAAAGGATTAGGGCCACATGCACATTTTTTTCTATAGGGAACCCAATCATCATAATTAGTGGAGGGCAGACTTTTCATGTCAGCATCACATGCCGACATAGAAAGTCATACTGGCTTGACAGTTTGACCAGTGTGAAAATTTCACCTTCTGCAGCACATTTAATCCAGGAAAAAGTAATTTTTTAAATGTTTATGCACCCTACACCCATAATTACATTCCTTAAAGGGGTATTCTCACAGTCTAAAAAAATTTAATGGTAGGCAACCTTACCAGCCATACTCACCAAGTCCATTTTGAGCCATCTCATGCCGTTCTTGTTTTTGAACTTTTTTCTGGTTATATACAGCTAAAATGGCGATGGCCATGCAGTACAGCACCATCATGGTCCATACTTGTCCTGCCCCTGCCTGTCTAAAACCACAGATGCAAGTGTCATCACCAGCCTCTACCCGGCTGCCCGCAAACACCCCCCCCAACCTGTACACAGGTTTCAGCTGCCCCATGAACACAGCCTCCCTCCAGCTGCCTGCACCCTAACCCCCTCCACACACACACACACACACCTCCACCCCATATATAAATTTCAGATGCCTTATCACAGCTTGCCCCTGGAGGCTCCAGCCCTTGCAGACACATGGAGCATCTACACAGCCTCCACCGGCCGCCCAGCACCAAACCCCCCCGAGCCCCCTCCTCCACACAAATGTCAGCAGCAGCACCAAATATCCGCCTCCTCCCTCCCTTTGGGACACAAGTTTCAGATGTATCATCACAGCCTCCCCCCAGAGGCTTCATTCCTCACAGTCACAAGTGGCATCTGCAGCATATACACAGCCTCAGGGGGAAGCTGTGTAGATGCTCCAGATGACACTTGTGACTGTGAGGACTGGAGTCTCCAGGGGGAGGCTGTGATGATACATCTGAAACTTTTGTCCCAAAGGGGGGGGCAGTTATTTGGTGCTGCTGCTGACACTTGTGTAGGGGGGAAGGGGGGAGGTCAGGGGGGTCCAGTGCCTGGCAGCCGGGGGAGGCTGTGTAGATGCTGAAGATACATGTGTCTGTGAGGGCTGGAGCCTACGGGGGGTCAGGCTGTGATGATGCATCTGAAACTTGTGTCCTGGCGGGCTTGTGTCCCGGTGGGGGGACGCTCAGGGAGTCGGTGCCACCAGCGGGGGGGGGGGGAGGGGGGTTGGCCACCCTGGGGGGAGGCTTTGTTGACTGTTGTGCGTAGGTGAAACTTGTGTCCTGGGGGTGCGGACAGCCATGGGGGAGGTTGTGTTTAGATGCTGACACTTGTGTGTGTGTGATTAGGGGAATGGGATGTATGACCCCACCACCAGCTGCAGGAGAAAGCAGCATCTCATGAGTGCCAATTGTTCTCATGATATGCTGCAGATCAGCGTTCTGCCACAGGTCACGTGATTACTGAGAGGTTTCCTTTGGGCCAAGTAAGCTGTCATTGGTTAGCTAAGTGGATCATGTGACCCGCATCTCCGATGGTGGGAGAAAAAGAAAACAAGCATGTCAGAGTGGACCTGCGCAGAAGCTGATTTTGCCATCTGAGAGGGAGAATCGACGGGGAAAGCTGAGGAACAGTGCAAGAACGAAAATAGAAGCATATTACAGAATGCAGGTAGGTATGGTTCTACATTTTACTGAATAATAAAAGTTTTTAGGGAAATACCCCTTTTAAGTGGTGTAGTTTCTGTAATGGGGTTCTTTTATGGGTGTTATATTTTTATTCTCCTGATCTGCAACTGTCATCCAACGCATATCTCCTTATTTAGGCTTCAAATAAGTATGGCACTCCATCTCTTTGGAGGCCTGCCTTGTACCCACATGTCATTTTATGCCGACATATGGGGTACTTCTGTACTCTGGAAAAATTGCACTTTTTTTTCTCCTCTTTTAACCCCCAGTGAAAATAAAAAGTTCAAGCCTAGACCACCCTTTTAGTCTAAAAAAAATTGATTTTTAATTTTCACAGCACTTTGCTCCATCTATGTGCCTGTCACCAGTGGGATCTATATGCTCACTAGACCCCTTGTGACATTCCTAGAGGGGTGTAGTTTCCATAATCGGGTTACTTGTGGGGGGTTTCCACTGTCTTGGCAGTATGGGGGCTTTGTAAATGCGACATGACCATTGTTCTCCATTCCAGCTCAATCCAGCTTCGAAGTGACAAATGGCACTCCTTCCCATGGGAGGGTTGCCCTGCGCTAGCATGGCACTTTATACCCACATGCAGGAAATTTTCAAACTCGGGGAGCAGAAAATTTCAAAGCTCGAAAAATGCTATTTTTTCACAATTTTTCATGTTATTTTATTTGTTTTTTCATAAAGATACGCTATAATTATCGACTCAAATTTACCAGTAATATAAAGTAGAATTTGTCTGAAGAAAACAGTCTCAGAATCACAATGATATGTAACAGCATCCCTAAATTATTAATGAATAAAGTGACATATGTCATATTTATAAAATTTGCCTTGGTCCTTTTAGGTTCTGTCCTTAAAGGGTTAACATGCTCATTATTTACCACCAGTTTTTTCGTAAATCAAACTTTCTTTCACTTGTTTAATTTGTTAAATTTTTACTCAAAATTATGGCCGAGCTTTGGTATTATTTTACTGTCTTTGAACATAGCCTCAATGCTGTGTTTAAACATTTAGATACATTCAGGCTTAGACTGGGCCACCAGGGCCCCTAAAAAGGAGGCTCCCTGTTTAGCAGTTCCAGACCGGACATAAATTACTCCAGCACTGCTGCACACAAGCTGCTGTACACTCCTGTTACCTGGTTATTCATCACCTCTTTAATGTAACCTGGGATTTAATTTTATTGTATACAGGCAGGGAGTGACCAGAGTGACAGACAGTATCATGTAGGGTATAGAAGCAGAACAGACCCTCTCCTCATCCCCGGGCCCCTCCCCAACCTCCCTTCCCACCTCCACCTTCTCCTAGCCTTCCTCTGTCTTCTCTATGTACTGCTGACAGTTGGGACATAGGAGGAAGGGAGATGGAGGGGCCGATGCCTGTACAGACTTTGAGCAGCTCCTGGAGCTGTATGTGGATCCCTCAGGTCCTTTCTTGTACAAGGTAAATCTGTGCGTTTAGTGTACATATAGTATGTATGTGCAGCTGTACCTGTACATAAAAACACCCGCAGGAGATGAGTTTTCCTTTTTTGTGTGTGTGTTATATGAGTGGTGTGTGCACTTTTGGCTTGCACTCCACTCATCTCCTGTCGGTGTTTTAAACAGAATTTAGTTGGATCCTTCATGCCCAGTTTTCTAGGCTTAATATTAGTCTTAATGTTAGAAACTATCTCCCTGAGGTCATCTTAACATGATGAGATGGTACTCTCTATTTGATCAAATGTTTTTTTTTTTTTTGGTATTTTTATTGCCACAACAGCGTTGAAACTTGCATAGTGTAAACAGTATTATTGGAGGGCTGGCTGTTTTTTGTTTTCTATTGTGTTATATTGAAGTGACATGACAGAAGGTATTTTTAATAACAGACATACTTTAAAGTCTTTGGCCTCTTACACACATGTGATTAGTGCTTTCAATTGTGGACAGTTTATGCACATAACCATAGATGCCATGACCTGGAGCCTGGGCCACCAATTAGGACTTCCATTATACAGCCCGGATTGCTGTAACAGCTTGTGATTGTTGGCAGTATGCAAAGTGTCATCTGTGAGCTGCTCTCAATCAAGAGACACACAGATGTGTGCAAGAGGCCGTATTGTCATTCTAAAAACTTTTGACATGTCATAAGTTGTGATCAGTTGAAGTCTCTTGAGTGCTGAGGGCTCCACTGATGGCTAGATCATCAGACAATCCTATCATATTGTAAGTGATGGGCTCTATACACTATAACAGGGGTACTCAACAACTTTTGGTGAAGGTCCACTTACCGGGGTCTATAGTCAGGTGAAGGTCCAAGCTGAACATCAGTAGGAAACGTGTTTTGTTACTTTTCACAAACGTTCAACTATTTACATACAGAATTGCTGCTTATTAGTGGGAAAACTGGCATTTTTTTCTCTCTCACCAGCCCTTTGATATAAGGTACAAAGGGGGTGACTGCCCTGGTAGTATATAGCCCCCCCTGTTGCTCCCCCAGTAGTGTATAGCCTCCTGTTGCTCCTCCAGTATTATATAGCCCCCCTGTGCGCTCTCCCCCAGTAGTGTATAGCCCCCTGTTGCTCCCCCAGTAGTATATAGCCCCCCTGTGCACTCTCCCCCTGTAGTATATAGCCCCCTGTGAGCTCCCCCCAGTAGTATATAGCCCCCTGTGCTCTCCCCCTGTAATATATAGCCCCCTGTGAGCTCCCTCCAGTAGTATATAGCCCCCTGTGCTCTCCCCCTGTAGTATATAGCCCCTCTGTGCTCTCCCCCTGTAGTATATAGCCCCCCTGTGCGCTCTCCTCCCAGAAAAAACAAACAAACAAACAAACCACAACTCACCTAGCACCTCGCTCCCCCGCTGCGCCTGTCTTCTCTTCTCCTGTCATTCCGGCCCCCAGCTGATACGCGCTCTGTAGGGATGTCCCGGGGATTCCCCAGCAGAGCGCGCACCAGTGACCTCAGTGTACGCCGCCGGCCGGCACTTCCGGTAGAGCAGGCCGACGGCGTACACTGAGGTCTTTGGTGCGCGCTCTGCTGGGGAATCCCCGGGACGTCCCCAGAGAGCGCGTATCAGCCGGGGGCCGGACCGACACTGCCCCCAGCCCCACAGGTGTACTGACATCTAAGGACAGTACGCCTATGGGACAGGAGTCATTGCGGTGGGGAGTAGGACCTCCTAACCGCCCTGGATCCGGTCTGTCCCGGACCGAATCCGGGGCGGTTAGGAGGTCTGACCAGGGGTCCGGACAGCTGGCCTCCAGCTGGGGTCCGCCAGTTGAGGGCCCCTGCACTATAATGAAACACTTCTCCTGCAATGAGCACCGAGGCGGTCATTTGCAACAGACTAAGTGATTATTTAGCCTTTGTTGGCATGTATGTGTGGTACACCCCCGGTGTGGGAGGTCGCAGCCATTCACTTGCCACATGTTAAAGTGTGATACCAGTTCTACGGTGGTTGGCCGAGATACGGCCGGGCCCAGTGATGTTATGTCATGACGCCAGTGTCGGTTGGGCACACGGGTATGGTGGCACACCTGCTTTTAGTTTAAAGGGACGGTTGTACCTTGTTCCCCTGTGGATAGTGACCTGCCAGGCTGTTGCGGAGTCCCTAGGGGTGTAAGACACGCTTGAGAAAGGCTGAGAACCAGCCGAAACATTGCGGAAGTAGGATGTGAATAAAAGCATCACGTTTTTTTCACTTTGAAGTGCTGTCTCCTGCTGATTTCTGAGGATTTGTATCTGGACGGAGGGGTCCTGTCTGGTGAGACGAGCACTATGTATCTACCCTCTCTATTTTTGACTTTGGCCTGTGCTGTTCCCTTGCACTGTTGTCGGAATGAAATAGTGACCCACCTGGACTATTGGCACTGCCACGCACAGAAAGGGGAGATGACCCAAGGAGTATGTGTGTACTGTGTTCGTGCCTGAAGAGGAATCACAGAGTCTCTTTATCATAAATAAAATCTGTTTACTCCAAGAATACTATATGCAGCAGGTCATACAGCTTTGAATTGACATAAGATAGTTTAGGATCCAGATCTGTAGTGAGAGTATAGAGAGTGGTACAGTCGTGCTGAGTTGGTTGTGTGCTGAGAGGTACATAGAAGAATCAGAAAAGTAGAGAGGAAGCTCTCGTGAGAGTCCCAACCAAAGTAGTACTGTGCTCTACTGGGATGTCGGAGGTAGAAATAGAAGAACACTTAAGAAGAGAGAGAGAGAGAGAATACTTGTGCCCGTGTTTTGACTCTTTTGGTCTTCACACCACCTATTGCCCTGCCAGTGCTGGGGGACCCGTCCTAGTGGGTGACACAAGCCCCAGACCTTGTTTTCTGCGATGAGCGGAATGCAACAGACAGTTCCCTGTCTGCACCCGCGCTGCGAGATAGATTTCATAGGCTTCTAGCAACTTTGCTCTATCTGGATAAGTTCCTAGGCTTGCTTTATGGATACTGTCCTGCACTGTGTCTCTCCTTGTCCACGGCATGGGTTGAGATAATCTCTGACTTGTCCTCTCCAGTTAAGGGTTCAACACTGCATAGTGTTGCGTGGAGTTACTTGAGAAGAATCTGTGGGTTGCATCCTATCTTCACAGAGTCTAGCGACCAAAGACCTTTACACTTCCTCTACCCATGTAACTTCCTATCTACAGCAACTATAAGGTGTGCTGTGAATGGGTGAAGAGTGCATAGGTAAGAAGTAAAGAGAGAAATGATAGGATAGAAGAAGAAAGCACTCTCATTGGTCTACAGATCCATGTCACATACAAATAAACAATAACCCTTTCAATACTACAGCTGTGCAACAACTAAGTACATATACTTACAATAGCGACATCTTGTGGCGAAACTTTAACAGTACTACATCACCACTTATATCCAAAAAGTACAGGCTTTTACAAAGGGTGTAACTATTAGCAACACCCGTGGTGGTACACCACAAATGCAATAAGGGTTGCACTTACCAAAGATGTCCTTACAAACTTATTTCTTCATATCTGCCAGGAATGTGCAGAAGCCTGGTGTGAACTGGGCCTGGTCTTTTGGTTTTGTTTTTTTATTAATTGTATTTTTATTAGAATTTTTGTATTGTAAACATATACATTTACTGGAGCAATTTCAAAGAGATAAATCTGGTCTTTTGGTTTTGTGTGACAGATCCAATTGCTTTTCAGCTTCCAGCAATACAAAAGTTACACTGTACTCTGCTAGCCTTTATTGCCGCACTTGAGCTAGTCTGTTTAATTGACGTTTTTCTCTGCCTGTCTGCAACCTGGAGTATCAGAGCGCCGGTCCAATGGGGATCCGGACCGGGCTCTGGATCCTCATAAAAAAAGCTGAGCCAGTCTAACAGCACTGGCTATTAAGGTTCATACCCTGATCTCAGCTCCCCCTGTCTACTCATGCAATCCCCATTCCTAATCCCTCTGCTTGTTTGACCTGTTGTCTGACCTCTGACTATCTCTGACCTCTGACTAGCTCCAAGCGCCTATTGAAGGAGTCACTCAAGCGCACAGGTAATCTTCATGAGACGGAACAAGCTGCTGTTACCTTTTTCTCTGGTGTTTGAGGATAGATACATTTCTGGGTATGCCCAGGTTGACTCTGGGTCTTCTGCAATTTAATAGCAAAAGCAATTTAATTTAAAAACCCAGTGTTTTGGTCTGGTTTAAAGGTATGGCCCGCTGCTGCTCAGGTCTCCAGTAAATGTCACTGGAGCGGACTGTGCCCCTTTTTCCCAAGCCTTGTGCCCCCGCCTTGAAGTAAAGGTGGAGTCTGTTCATGTTGAGACCCTTGATTTTCTTTTTATGCATAATTTGTCCTCTGATGTGATTCTGGGGATGCCCTGGCTGAAAGCTCATAACTAGAGATGAGTGAACCTCGAGCATGCTCGAGTGCATCCGAACCCGAACGATCGGCATTTGATTAGCGGTGGCTGCTGAAGTTGGATAAAGCCCTAAGGCTATGTGGAAAACATGGATATAGTCATTGGCTGTATCCATGTTTTCCAGACAACCTTAGAGCTTTTTCCAAGTTCAGCAGCCCCAGCTAATCAAATGCCAAACGTTCGGGTTCGGATGGACTCGAACCCGAACCCAGTTCGCTCATCTCTACACATAACCCTTCGTTCGATTGGTCCAGCAGAAAACTAGTTCAGTTGAGGCCTAAGTGTCGTCCTCATTGTATTGCTGTGTCACTTGCGGAATGTTTCCCTGGGGAGGGGGAGATTCCAGAATTCTTGAGTGATTATGCTGATGTATTTGATGAGAGTTCAGTGGAGGGGTTACCTCCCCATCAACCCTATGATTGTTCCATTCATCTCTTACCTGGTGCCAAATATCCTAAGGGACGCATATTTAACTTAGCCTGCCCAGAAAGGGAGGCCATGTGAGAGCACATAAAGGAGAGTCTACGTAAAGGTCATATTCGCCCCTCCTCCTCTCCTTTTTGTGAGGAAAAAAAGATGGAGGGCTTCGTCTTGTATTGAATAAATTGTCGGGAATTGAATAAAACTACTGTGAAAAACTAACATCCTCTACCCCTTATTCCTGATTTATTTAATCAAATTGTAAGAGCTAAGTGGTTTTCCAAGATTCCAAGAGTGGTTTTCCACTGTCATGGAACTTCTAAGAGCTAATCAGTTGTGTGCCAAGCTGTTTAAATGCCGATTTGGAATTCAGGAGGTATCATTCTTGGGGTATAAACTAACATCAAAGTCGTTTAGTATGGATCCTTTTAAGGTCCAAGCCAATGAGAACTGGGAGCAACCCAATAACCTCAAGGCTCTGCAGAGGTTCTTAGGTTTCGTCAATTACTATCGGAAATTTATAAAGGGCTTCTCGCTCATAGCTAAACCCCTTACCGATTTAACCAAAAAGGGGCGGATCTGGTTAATTGGTCCCCTGACGCTAACTTGGCATTTGACAGGCTCAAGCAGTGTTTTTCAGAGGCTCCGATGCTGATTCAGCCAGACTTTGAGCATCCTTTTATAGTGGAAGTGGACGCATCCGAGGTGGGAGTAGGAACTGTGCTATCTCAGGGGTCCGCAGCTCTTGTCAACTTCAAACCCATTGCATTCTTCTTGAGGAAGTTCTCAAAGGCAGAGTGTAACTATGACATAGGTAATAGAGAGTTGTTGGCTATAAAAATGGCCTTCGATGAATGAAGACACTTCCTCGAGGGAGCAAAACATAAGGTAGTGGTCCTCACTGATCACAAAAATCTCATGTATTTGGACCAAGCCAAATGTCTCACACCACGCCAGGCCAGATGGGCCTTGATCTTTACTAGGTTTGATTTTGAGATAACCTACCGGCCTGGTTCCAAGAATGTCAAGGCTGACACTCTGTCCCGCAGCTTTGACATTGAGACCACGCCTAGGATCCAACCTGATACCATCTTGTCCCCTGGTGTGGTAGTGGCTAATCTGCAGCCAGATCTGGTGACTCAAATCACTGAGTCTAAGTCCCTGACACCCCGGAACACTACAGAGTCGCTACTGTTTGTGCCCCCTAACCTTCGTCTCCGAGTCTTGGAGGAGATTCACGGCTTTGTGTTAGCTGGGCACGCAGGGGTGGCTGGAACCAAATACTTTCTCTCGCGCCACTACTGGTGGCCTTCCTGGGCCCGAGATATGAAGACCTTCGTTGATGCCTGTGAGACCTGTGCTAGGTTCAAGGTCCCTCGGAGGCCACCTGAAAGGTTATTACATCCTCTACCTGTGCCTATGAGACCATGGGCACATATATTTATGGATTTCATTACTGACTTGCCCCTGTCCAAGGGAAAAACTGTCATTTGGGTAGCTGTGGATAGATTTTCCAAGATGTGCCATCTTATCCCTTTGTGCAAACTTCCAAATGCTCGTACTCTGGCTACACTATTTATTAATCACATTTTGCGTTTGCATGGCATTCTTGAAAATATCGTGTCCGACCAGGGTGTTCAGTTTGTGGCGAAGTTTTGGAGAGAATTCTGTGGGCAGTTAGATATCTCCTTGTCCTTCTCGTCTGCCTTCCACACGCAGACGAATGGGCAGACGGAGAGGATCAACCAGTCTCTAGAACAATTTCTGAGGTGTTTTGTGGCTGATGCCCAAGACAAATGGAGGGACTTTGTATCTCTTGCTGAGTTCGCATTAAACAGCCATGAGCAGTGCTCACTTAAGATGTCACCATTGATTTGTAATTATGGTTTTAACCCTAGGTATTCCTCTACTCACGCCGCCGAATCAGTTACCCCTCAGCTGAAGCCATATTCTCGAAAGTGTGCACAGTTTGGACCCAAGCTCATCAGAGCTTGGTCAAAGCCCAAGAACTATTCCAAAAGCATGCTCATAAAAGACGCATACCTGCCAATCAGTACTCATTAGGTGAAAAGGTTTGGCTCTCTACAAAGAACCTGAAGTTGAGGATGCAGTCTGGTAAACTGGCACCCAAGTATATTGGCCCATATAGTATTGTTGAGATAATAAACCTGGTTACTTATAGATTAAAATTGCCTGCTTCATTCTGTATCCATAATGTTTTCCACAAAGCACTCCTAAAAAAAATACATTACCCCACCGCTCCTGAGCTAGTCTGTTTGATTGACATTTTTCTCTGCCTGTCTGCAACCTGGAGGATCAGAGCACCGGTCCAATGCGGATTGGGCTCTTGATCCTCATAAAAGAAAGCTGAACTAGTCTCACAGCACTGGCTATTAAGGTTCATGCCCTGATCCCAGCTCCCCCTGTCTACTCCTGTGATCCCTATTCCTAATCCCTCTGCTTTTTTGACCTGTTATCTGACCTTCCGCCTAACCTCTGACTATCCGATTGTTATCTGACTTTGTACCGCATTGCCCGTTTGGTTTGGACTTTGGCTTGTCAACTTCCCTTTATGTTTGTTCGTCTGTCTTGTTTCATGTAACAAGGGACCGCTTTCATGGTTGTCCGCGGCTACCTAGGGCCGTTTAAGGCAAGTAGGTAGGGATAGAGGGTGGGCTCAGCATCAGGGCTCACTGTCGTGTCTTGTCCCTACCTCCCCTGTCCTAACAATTTTAAAAAGTAAAAAAAATGGACACCTCCTTGTTTGTCTAGCATCTCCTGTGTCCACAGTGTGCACTATGTCCATATTTTTACTTTTTGATATGAAAAAAAATAAGTTTGTAAAGACCTCTTTGGTGAGTGCAACCCATATTCCTTCTATTGCATACATGTTTATTTTGAACTTTATATTGGGTTAGCACCACCTGTGATCTCCACTCAGCAGCAACCTGCCACTGATTACCGCCTATGAAGGATATCTTTAGTGCCGCTACTACTTTCTGTGATTGGAATCAGCCATTGTTGGCACTGAGACCCTGACTGAGTAAACCTTTTAACCAGGGTCGGGAAAAGGAGTTTTGGTGCCCTAGGCAGAGAAGGCAAGTGGCACCCCCCCTCCCCCAGTGTATAGGCCCCCACATACAGTATAGCCTCGTGGCTGCCCCCACATAGTGTATAGTCTCCACACCTCCCCATATAATGTAGCCCCCACATAGTGTATACCCCCCATATACAGTATAGCCTCCTGGAAGCCCCCACCTAGCATATAGCAGGGGTCCTCAAATTTTTTACACAGGAAGCCAGTTCACTGTCGATCAGAGTGGTGGAGCACCGGATTATGTACTGCTGCTACATCTGTTCTGCGGGGAGTTGTTGCCGCTGGAGGATGATACTGTCTCTGCCCATGAGGAGGAGGTGGAGTGGAGGATCATACTGCTCATCTGTCTCTGTTCCGGGGGAGGAGCATTGGGGGGGCTAAGAATGGTGGATTTTAGTTCTACCACAGCCAAAAAGGATCATGCTGGGAGTTGTAGTTGTGCCACTGCCACACAGGATCATGCTGGGAGTTGTAGTTCTACCACAGCCACACAGGATCATGCTGGGAGTTGTAGTTCTGCCACTGCCACACAGGATCATGCTGAGAGTTGTAGTTCTACCACAGCCACACAGGATCATGCTGGGAGTTGTAGTTCTACCACAGTGACACAGGATCATACTGGGTGTTGTAGTTCTACCACAGCAACATAGGAGCATGCTTAGAGTCGTTGTTCTACCACAGCCACACAGATGCATTCGGGGAGTTTTTGTTCTACCAAAACCACAAAGGAGCATGAGGGGAGCTGTAGTTCTACCACAGCCACACAGGATCATACTGAGAGCTGTAGTATTACCACAGCCACACAGGAGCATGCTGGGAGTTGAAATTCTACCAAAACCATACAGGATCATGATGGGAGTTTTAGTTCTACAACTGCAATTCAGGGGCATGCTGTGAGCTGTAGTTCTACCACAGCCACACAGGTGCATGCTGGGAGTTGTAGTTCTACCACAGCCACACAGGAGCATGCTGGGAGTTGAAATTCTACCAAAGCCATACAGGATCATGATGGGAGTTTTAGTTCTACAACAGCAATTCAGGGGCATGCTGTGAGCTGTAGTTCTACCACAGCCACACAGGTGCATGTTGGGAGTTGTAGTTCCACCTCAGCCACACAGGAGAATGCTGGAAGCTGTACTATTACCACAGTCACACAGGAGCATGCTGGAAGCTGTAGTATTACCACAGCCCCACAGGAGCATGCTGGGAGCTGTAGTTCTACCTCTGCCACTCAGGAGCATGCTGGGAGCTGCAGTTCTACCACAGCCACACAGGAGGATGCAGGGAGTTGTTGTTCTACCTCAGCCACACATGAATACTAACACACACACTCCATTAGCACGCACATTCCACTAACACAGACACTCCATTAGCACACACACACATGTATACATACATATACTCACCTATGTAGCAGTGGAGGATGACACAGTCTCTCAGCAGAGGATCAGGCTCCTCAGCCTTCTCTGTCGGGAGGGGGGGCGGGGTTGTCTCTGCACTTCTCCCATCTTCTGATTGGCTCAGGACATCATGTGACATTGTTCAGAAGCTTTTCTTCAGCTCCGGAGCCAAGCAGAAGAGGGGAGGAGAGGAGGGGAGGTCCTGCCGCTGCGGGGCTGGAGCTTTTAGCAGCTGTGGGGCAGAGCGGGGAAGGGATGCTGCCACGGGTGAGGTTGCGTCCCCTGTAATTCAGCAGGAGATGGCGACCTAAGCCATCGCCCATCCTGGTCTACCCTTTGTCCCGCCCCTGCTTTCAACATGTCTGTGCGATATGTCAATTTATTCTCTTTTATAATGATATTGACATTTTATTGACGACTCATATGCCTATCAAGGCGAACATTAGCCTATTGTGGTTGTGCAAAAGTATAAAGTACAGGCACAACACCACAGCAAGCCTGAAAAGGTGTACTGTACTGCAGCTCATCAGAGGACCACCAGCCAGAGGTGTTTAGCAGCAGATGTACAATAGGAACGAGACCAGACCGAACTGGCAAAAGAAATCTCTGTTTGGTACAAGTACAGGAAGCATCTATGTGTGCACTATGGACTCCAGCATGACTGTGGCGCTTCGGCCCCAGTTTCTCTTGCTTGAGAAAGTCCTCCTTAGATATTGGGGTCTAATAAGTATTTTATTAGCTATTGTTATATCTGTCGTGTCCTAGTGTGATCTGTAACCGTAGTCATGTTGGAGTCTAGAGTGCATGCATAGATTCTACTGTGCTTGTACCAGAGGTTTCTTTTGCTGGTTCCGTCCATTACAGCTCTGTAACGGCTGGAAAACAGTGGATCTGCCTAATGGAGTGGAGTCTACGAGTCTTCACCAGTGCCCCCTGCAATGCAGGATGGGTTTGCTGCGACAAGCGATCCCCAAGTCGCTACCCCTGGCGCGACTTGCTTGTGTCGGTGATGAGGTGAGGTACAGAGACATGAGGCTAGAATATGGTCAAGGACAGGCAGACAGCTCAGGGTAGGTGGCAGACAGGGATGGAGTCAAGGACATGAGCAAGGAGGTCTGGTACACTGAAACAAATTAGGAACTTGGAAAGCTTTCTCTGATGGGCAATGAGCACCATAGATCTGGCAGCATTGAAACAGGAATGTTTGTTGTACAGCAAATTTGTTGTACCAAGTACCTAGGAATAAATCTCTTTTGGATTGACTAATGGTCGAAGTTCTTGGATTCTTTTCATTATACCAATCCAGAAAATATAGAGGACTACTGCTCTAAGGTACTCAGGTACACGTGTATTTAACACCGGTTTATTCTCACTATTTTTTATAGTACCATAGCATTAAACAGGAATGGGCAGACTTTTTCAGAAGGGAATGAGTTAACCAATAATGATGCCACTGGTCCTTTAAGACACAGCTGAGCCGGTGGGCGCCAGCTCATGGGAGAAGAGACGGGGCGGCGTGCAGACCAGGTATGAGGAACAGGGGAGGAACTAGGGGCCAGAGCACATGAGGGATCAGACCACACATGCGGCCGTCACAGTCTCCAGGACTAATAGATACCACAGGTCTTCTCTTTCAATCTGCCTTGGATTTCATGACTGACAAGCCTTCTCCCAGATGGCCAAGAAGTTTCGGACCAAGTAATCAACAGCAGGAACATATAAAGAAGAAGAGGGCAGAGGCAGTGGAGCGAGAATGTCATCTGTAGACAATGAACAAAAGAGATTCTCCTATGGAGCTTGAATCAAGATGGTTACACAAGAACTAGACCAATTGTCCTGACGAGCTGACACAAAGGGGGAGATTTATGAAAGGGTGTAAATATACACCTGGTGTAAACTGCCCTCAGCAACCAATGACAGCTCCTCTTTTATTCTACCAGAGCTGAAAGCTGAGCTGTGATTGGTTGTTGTGTGCAGTGTACATCAGGTGTATATTTACACCCTTCATAAATCTCCCCCAAAATGTCTTAGATGGCAACCCAGGATTTGACCCTCTCAACCTGCACGTTAGACTGGGGATGATAAGCAGAGGAGAAGTCCAATTTCACTTGAGGGCAGTGGCAGAGGGCACGCCAGAACTTAGAGACGATTTGAGTTCCTTGCCAGTTGGGGAGGTGAGGGAAGCCCAGGGAGAAGAATGAAATGAGACATCTTTGAGAACCGGTCAGTGATCACCCAAATAACTGAATTGCCCGCTGATAAGGAAAAATCTGTAATGAAGTCCATAGGAATATGCAGCCAAGGAGTATCTGAAACTAGCAAAGGTTGAAGTAGATCTATGGAACTTTGCCTTGAAGGTTTATTGTGATCACATGAGGGACATGAGGACATGAAATCTTTAACGTCCTTAAACAGGGTTGGCCACAAGAAGTAATGGGAGATTAGGCAAGTGGACTTGCACACGCCAGGATGCCCTACCAACAGCTATGTCCCCATTTAAGGATCCGCCTCCTGAGAGCTGGTCTTATATAGGTCTTCCCAGGAGGTAAGAGTCGAAGGTCCACGGAAGCCATGGAGATCAACAGTTCTGGAGGCACACTGTGATGGGGGGCTGTTTCCTGCTCAAGAACATCCGAGGCACAGGATAAGGTGTCAGCCTTGATGTTTTTCTCTGGAGGATGAAAATGAACAAAGAAATTAAAACAAGAAAATAGGGACCATTGGGCTTGCCTAGGATTGAGACGCTGGGCCATCTCGAGGTACAAGAGATTTTTGTGATCTGTAAAGATGTTGACAGGATGCCTAGCACCCTCCAGAAGATGGCGCCACTTTTCAAGTGCTAGTTTGATTGCCGATCTCCGATAGTGTAATTCCTTTCAGCAGGAGAAAAGAAACTGCAGGTTTGGATCTTACCCCTAGCATCCATTTGTGTGAGGACTGCTCCTATGACCACTTGAAGACACATCCACCTCTAAGGAGAGGGGTCCAGCAGGATCCAGGCGTGACAGAATGGGAGCTGAAGCAAAGGCTGATTTTAAATAATGGAAATCCTCTTCTGGCCATGCTCTGGGATTGCCATTCTTTTGGGTGAGCACTACAATGGGTGCTACTACATGGAGTAGTGCGGCATGAATTGCCGGTAATAGTTGGCAAAGCCTAGGAAACGCTGGACAGTTTGAAGTCCCATGGGACCAGGCCACTGATGAACAGCTGAAAGCTTTTCTGGGTCCATTTGGAGGCCTTTGTCGGAGAAAATATCTGTTAGGACCAGTGACATCAAACACACAGAGACAGTGAGCCCTAAGCTCAGCCCCGCCCACTGTCCCTACCTACTTGCCACTATCCGCCCTAAGATGGCGGCGAGCAACTGGGCGGCGGTCCCTGCACTGGCTAGGTGGAACAGAAATACAAGACAGACAGACAAACACAATGAAGAATAGTAAACAGTCCGGGTCACAACAATCGGGCAGCAAAAGTACAAAAAAAGAATCCAATAAGAGTAGTCAAAGTACAAGCAATATGGTCAGGGGCAGGCGGCAAGCAAGGGAGGTCAAGGATATAAGGCAAAGATCAGAGAATGCAGAAAAACAGAAGACACAAGCGGGCAGAGACAAAGTCATTAAACAGCAATGAAAACACAGACTGGGTTTAGTTATATAGGAGGCCAGGGTTCTGGTCCAGAAAGTAATTGGACCATCCCCCTGATCTCCAAGCACAGACACCTGAGAACAAAACAGACCCACTAGCAGGAATACCTGTCAGTCACAGCAGAACCAAAACACCAATTAACCATAACATGGCCAGACAGAATTCAGCAGGTGAAGTCGGGTGTGTCTCCCAAAGTGAGCAAATAAACCAGTGTTCACACACTGCAAAACAAAACACAGAAACAGAATGCAAGAAAATCAGCGACTTCTTGGCCACACAGCACGAGCAGAGGGACGCATAACGCTCCGCAAAGATATCATCCTGACAATTTTGTCCAGGAATTGAAGACTGGACTGATGAAACAGACATTTCTCCAGTTTGGTGTACAGGTGATTCTCCCTAAGACGCTTGAGGACCAAAGGTACATAGTTAATATGAGAGTCCAAGTTGGGGGAGAAGATGAGGATGTCATCCAGATATACAACCATGCAAGAATAGGTCACAAAATATCTTGTTCACAAAGTCTTAGAAGAAAGCCTGTGTATTGAAGGCCATCTTCCATTCTTTACCTTATTGGATGCAAATTAAACTGTAGGCACCCCACAGGTTGAGCTTGGAGAAAATACAAGCTTCTTGGAGGCAATCAAATAGTGCAGAGATCAGCAGCAGGGGGATTCTGTTCTTCAGGGTAATCTAATTGAGACCCCTATAGTCTATACAAGGTCTCAAAGAGCTGTCCTTTTTCTGAACAAAAAAGAAGCCCGCTCCTGCGGAAGACATAGATTTCTGAATAAAGCCTTGTTGCAGGTTTCCTTATTATACTCCAACATGGCCTTTGTCTCATGAACTGAGAGGGGATATACACTACCCCGTGGAGGAGTCTACCCGGTAGCAGATATATGGGGCAATCATAAGATCGATGAGGTAGAAGGGTCTCAGCTTGTTTCTCTGAGAAGACAGTGAAGTCCTGGTAGGACGCAGGTAAACATGGCAGAGGCTTGAAGGAACACAGGAATTAGGAACCTGTGCACAATGTTGAGCAGGCAGGACCTCAGTGTAACACCTTGCCCGTGTTCTAATCCAACAGAGGCGTTTGGCGTCATGGAAGCCCCAAGGGAAATGCTAAAGTGGAATGAGGAAGCACAAAAAAGTTAATTTCTTCCTTGTGTAGCACCCCTACTTGGAGAGACACAGGAGTCATCTAGAACCAGATGGTCTCTCTAAATGACTCTCCCATAACCAAAAGAATGCTCAAGGCCTTGGCAAGAGGAACTACCGAAAGATGCCATTTTTGCACCAGATTAGCATTAAGAAAATTGCCTGCGGAACGAGAGTCCAGGAAAGCTGTGGTCTGATAGTGCTGACCAGAAGGAACTGTGACCAGAACTGGTAGAGACAGGCATGGAGAGAAAGCATATACACCTATGAAGGCCTCTCCTATATAGCCTAGGTGCGAGCATTTCCCGAGCGCTGAGGACGCTGGGGACAGTTCGGTTGAAAATGGTCAGGACTGGCACAATGACGGCACAAAATTCTGTTCCAGATAAAGAGTTCTCTCTTTAAGAGTCAGACAAACTCTGTCCACTTTACCACTGAAAAAAAACTAAATTGAGTAGTGTAGCAGAAATTTTATTCAAATAATATTAAAATACAAAAAGACAAGAAAAAATGAATCAATACTATAAAAACAGGGTGGCAATCCTGGAGAGATATCACATATTACATAATTGTGCAGCAGCAATTCATACTAAAGAACACTGGGACCGGGTATAAAGTGCTAAGTGCAAAGCTGTCACATGGGGAACCAACCGCTATGCCTACTGTAGGGACCCTTCCCACCCCATATATGAACCACCCGTATTACCAGTAGATCACAAAATCAACTCGCTCTCCAGGACGCCACAACCCAGACGCGCATTTTGTGTCCTTCGTCCGGGGGTGACGAAGGACACGATGACCCTCGGACGAAGGATCCACCCCCCCCCCCGCAATGCGATTGTGGAGGGGAGATCCCTTCTACTGAGACCAGAGTAATAGAGCACTGATCAGATGCTTAAAAATCATTAGTTAGAACACCTATATTACATAGAAACACCTGTATTACACAGAGTCACTACAAACAGTGAACTTTTTCTGGTGTTTATTTTGGTTAATGTAGATGATTATGGGTTACAGCCAAGGAAAACCCAAAATTAGGTTACTGCTAAAGAAGCTGGCTGTTCACAGAGTGCTTGAAGTCTAGTGTGAAGCTTTCACAATCAGTGATGGTTTGGGGAGCCATGTCATCTGCTGCACACAGCAGTCTACCAGGAAATATTAGAGCACTTCATGTTTCCCTCTGCCCACACACTCTCTGGAGATGGAATTTTCATTTTCCAGCAGGACTTGGCATCTGTTCACACTGCAACAGTATCACTGTGCTTGATTGGTCAGCAACCCCCCCTGACCTTAACCCCATAGAGAATTTATGGACTGTTGTCAAGAGGAAGATAAGAGACACCTAAACCCAACAATGCAGACAATCTGAAGGCTGCTATCAAAGTAACCTGGGCTTCCATAACACTTCTACAGTGCCACCGGCTGATCTCCTCCATGCCATTGATGCAATCTTTCATGCAAAAAAAGCTCAGACCAAGTATTGACTGCATTTACTATACATACTTTTAGATTTTATTACTCAAGATAGCACAGAATTACACATACAAATGGATTCATAAGGAGATGCAAGGACAAAAATAGAATCAGTCCACAGAAACAGCTCATTCCAGCAAAACTCCAATGTACAAAACATTATAATAATTTGAGACTATTGTCTCTATTATTAACTTGTGTCCCATAGAGATCAGCACATGAGGGAAGAAAGCGAAAAAAAAAAAGGAAAATAAAAAAGGGAAATAAAAAGGGGGGGGGGAGGACAAATGGACAAGGGAAATAGACGAAACCAAGGGTAAGGGGAATAAGGAAGGGGGATGCTTCACTTATGATACTCCTCAGCCATACCTAGAAAAAAGTGAATTATAGAACCTAGGATTCGTGTTGAGAAAGCCAGATGGCTAGGTCTCCAGAGCCACTAAAAATGTCCCAAGAAAACTTAAAAAATAAAAAGTTTTAGTAAACATAGGGGGAGATTTATCAGACTGGTGTAAAGTAGAACTGGCTCAGTTGCCCCTAGCAACCAATCAGATTCCACTTTTCGTTCCTCACAGATCCTTTGGAAAATGAAAGGTGTTTTAAACAATGGTGTGATATCGGGTACACCAGCCCCACAATGGTTTTATCCTTACGCTTAAATACAATTAACTCCAAGAAGGATACGTGTAAAAAATATATATATTTTATTTCTAATCATTAAGATATATAACATAACATGAAAAAGATACAAATATTTACAAAAGTCTCCAAAAATAGGTCCGTAGTCAGTGGGAGGTTGGTAGGGCTGTCATGTCCTTGCTGGAGGGAATTCTGTATATGTCCACAGATAACAATGCCACGTCCAGTCTCATTCACAGACAGTGCCGACAATATCTCCTGACCAATTAATTGAACCAATAGTAGAGGTGATCAAGCTACCACCGGACAGTTACCAAACCATGATCATCTAGTTTAGAACTGTCCCAAGGTGAACAGACCGGCCAACATGCCCAACGCGTTTCAGTATCAAATGTCAGATACGTCATCAGGGGCTAAACGGTCAAAGCGTCATATACGTCATAGATTTGACAAGATAAATAGGACATCACATTAACACATGATTCATGGCTAGTTATGTATGCCAGTAATTTATATGTGTGTGATGCTAATATTGGAGCGCTGCTGTGTCCTGTACTCACTGTACCAACGTCCAGGTAACCAACAGATATTTATCCCACCGTACGTGACTGATTGCGGGTACTGCATAATGTAAAAAAGTTGTGTCAGTATGACCAGTGTAATATGTACTGATATGTATTGATTTTTATCATATAGTACTTACTCTGTCATGCTCAAGAGTCAACCTGGGTACAGACTCACATCTAGGACCAGTAAACCTGTAAGTGGATACGTATACATTGGTATTACCGTAATAATGTGTGCAGTGCAGTATAATGCCTGCCACTTGCGGCCGTCATAACAATAGGATTTTAGTGCTACTTACAGCCAGCGCTTCCTAAGGAGACATGCTCCCGTCCTCCTGTTTCTGCGGAGTCTCGGGAATGCCCGCGGCGGCTAGAAGAAATAGCCGCCGCATTGACAGTTGCGCGTCTGACGTCACAGCATTCGAAGTAGCGCGCCAGAACTAGGTCACTCCCCCCTGCACGCCCGGTGGGAGTGAACGGTCCCAGTAGATAAACAAAGGATCCGACGTTCTGACAGTGTTGCGCTCTCCAAGGTGCTGCACAAGTGTGCGATGACAATTATGTCGCCGCGTGAATAACCGGGTAATGTGATTAAGAATACTGGGTAATTCTGGAACCGCCTCTAGACATTATCAGTGACAGTTATTTTACAGATATGCCGATAACCAACTATATATACATGAGGATAATGCATATCTAGCGTGTTAGTGTATAATAAAGCAGAATGTGTGTGTATGGAAAATAACCGTGGTAAGTTATATATACACTCGTAAGTATGTAGTATCTACAGTGTAGCATTGATGACATGATATGGTTAGGATCCTGGAAAGCATAGGTGACATGATAAGGTTAGGAACTAGGATAAACGGTAGGGGATGGGCCTATGATACCCTAGTATGCCCTATCCTATATCCCTATGCCTATGTGGGGTGGCCGTCCTAAAAAGGACGGTCCCACTCTGCAACCTAGGGCTATCAGGTCCCTAGGTGTCCCTGTTAACTTAACCGGTTCACTAACTGTTAGTAGGTCCACTAGGACCTTCCCTAGCTAACTCGTTGAGCCAGCATTCTAAACAGTAAAGGTAAAGGGTGACAATGGTGCCTATTCCAGAAGGGAGGGGGGAGGGGTATTCTTAGAGCATCTGCATCTGTTAATCATGAATTGTACGTACTCATATGTAACAGGCAAAGTTTAGAGACTCGTTAAGGCCTCCCGGTGCAGTGGTTTGTAAGGTGTAAATCCATCTGGTCTCTTTCTGGAGCAATATTCTATCAATGTCACCCCCCCGGGGGGAAGGCTTGAGGCTCTCTATTGCAGTAAATTTAATAACGTCAGGGTTTCCCCCATGATGTTCATGTACATGTGTTGCCAGAGGTGTGTCTCTTTTGTTTCTAACATCTCCCCTATGCTCAAGTATGCGTTTGCGCCACTCCCTAATCGTTTTACCCACGTATTGTTTAGAGCATTCACAAGTAGCCAGGTATATTACCGCTTTAGTGCTACAATTAATGAATGATCTAATCTCGTAGGTTTGCATGGTCTGTGAGCATGTGAACGATTTGGCTTTCTGTACTAATGCACATGCCCTACAGTGTCCGCAGCAGTAAGAGCCAGTGGCCTGCTGTGTATGAAGCCAAGTTTTTTGCACCGCAGCCGGTGGCAGGTGACTCTGCGTCACTCTATCCTTTATACTCCTCCCCTTTCTGTAAGTGATCAGAGGGTGCTCACTGACCACATCCCTGAGGTCTGGGTCCAGTCTAAGGATATTCCAGTGTTTCTTCAGAATATCCCTGACCTGCCCGGCCTCGGTGTCAAAAGTCCCTATGATGCGCATAAATCCCTCAGTGTCCTCTCTCTGTCTGGGATTAAGTAGGTCATCCCTCTGTCTTGTTTTAGCTGAGTTGTATGATTCCCTCAATGTATAATCTGGGTAACCCCTCTCTCTAAACCTATTTCTCAGATCCCTAGCCTGTTTGTCAAAGTCTTCATCGTTGGAGCAGTTCCTCCTGATCCGGAGGTACTGCCCCTTAGGTATGCCCCTCTTTAGCGGAAGAGGGTGACAACTTTCCCACCTCAAGAGACTATTAGTGGCAGTTTTCTTCCTGTAGATCGTTGTCTCTAGATATCCCCTTAACGTCTTTGTTATCTTGACATCAAGAAATGTCAATGTCATGTCGTCTATCTCATGTGTGAATGCGAGCCCTATCTCATTGTCATTGAGCAGTTCCAGGAAGCGAGTGAAGTCAGATCTAGTACCTTCCCATAAGATGAATATATCATCTATGAATTGTGACCATGCCATCACCCTGTCGCTAAAGATTTCCCTCTCGTTGGTGAAAACTATGGTGGCCTCCCACCAGCCCAGGAGCAAATTTGCATATGTGGGGGCACAAGGGCTCCCCATCGCTGTGCCCCTGAGCTGGTGGTAATACACCCCATCAAATAGGAAGGAATTTCTTGTGAGTATGTACTCAAGTAGACTCAATACAAATTCATTATGTGATTGCATTTGTGTGCCCCTGGTGGATAGAAAATAACCCACAGCCCTGAGACCAAAGCTGTGGGGAATGGAGGAGTATAGCGCCTCCACATCTATACTACCTAATAGTGTATCGGGTTCAACAATCAAGTGTTCTATATTTTTAAGCAAATCCATCGTATCCCTTGTATACGATGGAAGGGCTAGAACAAATTCCCTAAGCACTTTGTCCACATACACACCCAGGTTATGTGTGATGCTGCCGATGCCGGACACAATCGGTCTCCCCTTCAGGGGTGTCGTGCCCTTATGAATTTTCGGCAGTGCATAGAAGGTAGGGGTGATGGGTGCTCTAGGGAGGAGAAAGTTGTACTCATGTCCATCTATTAGGTCCAATCCCTTAGCTTTCTGTAGGATCTCTTTGAGTTCTTTCATGTATCCAGATGTTGGGTTCCCTGAAAGGACCTCATATGTATCACGGTCCCTCAACAATCTTTGGCACATCTCAACATAGTCCTTTCGGTTTAGGAGTACTGTGTTCCCCCCCTTGTCTGCTGATTTAATCACAAGTTGAGGGTGATTTTGTAGATCTTTTAAAGCTTGGCGTTCACTGTTGCTCAGGTTATGAAAACTATGTGTCGGTGTGAGGTGTCGGAGGTCCTTAGTAACCAAGTCCAAAAAGATCTCAATACTTTAGGTCATTAGGTCTTAGGTTACTGTCCAAGAGTCCTGTCAGCTCCCTTACTACTGGTAAGTCCTCAACAGAGATCCCCAGTTCCTGACAGTCTCTTCTATCCTTCTGTTTAAATACCTTGTGCCACTTAAGTTTTCTAGTGAATAGGTTCACATCTTTAGTCCATATAAACGGGTCATAATCAGTCGTAGGGACAAATGTTAGACCATAAGACAATACTTTGATTTGTTCCTCAGTCAGGGGTACAGTAGACAAATTAAGGACCTGTGTTTGTTCTATTGTCATGTGCGCTTGGGCCCTCGTGGGGGCTGCTGGCGAGAAGGAGGTCCATAATTGCCCTTCCCTTTTTTCTTTCCTAAAAAAGGCTGTGCAGAGGAGGGAGTATGTGATGAAGATGCCGTGAAAATGAAAGGTGGAATAGGATTAATTGCTAGGGGCAACTGAGCCAATTATACCTTACACCATGAAGGAGTTGTAGTGGATTTCCACTTGCGAGAAATAGCCTGCTGAGCTTCTTCAACAAAGTTTTGTAGCAGTCCATTTTTAAATTGTTGCAAATGACCCCCCTTGGAACGACAGGAGCGCTAAATCGATCAATGGCTAAGTAGACGTAGACTATATCAAATAGGGCAAAAATCAACTTCCAAACCTTACTAATCCCCTGGCAGGTCTACCAAATGTGTTCCAAGCTCCCTCTCTCCATGCCACACTTCCAACAACTAGGGTCAACAGTAGGGAACATTTTTTGCAATCGCTCCGGATAATAATACCAATGTGAACAAATTTTATTATTATTTTATTATTATTTTGTTATTATTATTATTATTATTATTATTATTATTATTATTATTATTCTCTTGAGCACAGCTAGAAAGAGAAGTCTTATGAACAAGCTGGAATACAATACCTCATTCTTCCTGAGTCAGGGTCCTTCCTAAAACTAGTTCCCACTTGGCAACAAACGTAGGTACATATTCCTTATCTCCGAAATTTAGAAATAAGTTACATATTAGAGAAATAGTATGTCCAGGTGGCTCAGTGGCAACGCAGCGCAATTGCTCGAAATCAGTAAGGGTATTTATAGAGCCCCAACTGTCCTTCCGAGTGAGAAAAAGGCTATGCAGTTCCTCATAAAGCAGCTATTCAGAGGACTGAACGATTACTATATATACTTTTCATTTGGCCAACATTTCTGTTTTAATTTTTTTTTTTTACAGTTGGTCTTATATAATATTCAAATTTTATGAACTAATGAATTTTGGGTTTTCTTTGGCTGTAAGCTATAATCATCAACATTAAAAATAAACACTAGAAAAAGTTCAATCTGTTTATAATGACTTTATATAAGAAAGGGTTTTACTTTAATTGAATTATTTAAAAAAAAAATGATGGTATTCTAATTTATTTAGATGCAATTGTGCAGGCAGCCACTTGTACCAGTAGCATTTTCATACAACACCCCATTTTCTTAGATATACAAGATATTTTTATGCACATAGTTAGAGATAAGCGAGTACTAAAATGCTTGGGTGCTCGATACTCGATTCCCGACGCTCGGGTGCTCGGGTGCTCGTTTCGAGTAACGAACCCCATTGAAGTCTACAGGAAACTCGAGCATTTTTGCAGGGGACCAAAGTTCTGTACAGGAAAGGTTGCGTGAAAACCTGGAAGCCTCAGAAAATGATGGGAACAACACGTAAATGGACAGGAAACAGCAGGGGCAGCATGCATGGACGCCTCTGGGGCTGGCTAATTGCAACATTATGCCAAATTATGGGCTTCCAACTCTCTCTCCCATGTTCCTGTACCTCCTCCCTCGCTCCAACTTTTGTTCACTGTTGGGCCAGTAATCTCCTGAGTTGATTGATGTCTATCAGAGATCAAAGTACAGCCTTGGACACACTGATGCAGTAGTTGTACTATGCTGATCCCTGTCTCTCTCACCACCTGCACAGGACACAGCAGAGTGAGGATAGGTATAGCTGAACTACAGATCCCAGCCAGCCAAGAGAAAGTCAGCAACAGGACAAATTGACTACTGACAACAGATTTGGGGGTAGTCGTATAGAGTATGTGTGTAACTGGTGCTTTTTTTTTTAAGGCACCACGTGCACAGGACACTGCACAGTGAGGATAGGTATAGCGGGACTACAGATCCCAGCCAGCCAAGGTAATGTCAGCAACAGGACAATTTGACTACTGACAGCTGCACTACAAGTCTAAGTCAGCAGCCAAGAGGAACAAAAAAAAATGTTTTGAAAATTTTAAGCCCTTAGAAGGACTGTTGGGTTCTTTGTGTAGGATTCCTGCCTAACCGCACACTAATTCCATGCCTAGAACTCTCCCTGACTGACAGCAGCTCTCTCTCTCTATGCTCATCCAGCCTGCGTCTGATGCAAGCATCGCGGGACCTGATTCTTATATGCCCAGGTCATCTGATCTGGCCAGCCAATCGCTGCTATCAACATGTAGGGTTCCCATGGCATACTATGAGCTCCCAAAGACTCTCCTGCATGATTATTGGCTGAAAAAAAAGCCTCCAAACATGCAGGAAGAGGAAGATGCCATTGTCTTGAGTATCGTGTGATGCTCGTCCGAGTAACGAGCAACATCGAGTACCCTAATACTCGAACGAGTACAAAGCTGGGACTAGCATTTTTGCTCACCTCTACACATAGTAAATGTTACACAATTTAATTTTAAACTTGACCATAGTCTTATATGACATTTAATGTAGCTTCCTTATTGAAGAAAGCCAGTGTATTTTATGTCAGGATAAGAAGGGAAAACTAACAAAACAGAATCTGCCAGATGCCATAGAACATCTGTTGTTGTTACACAATGGATTAAATAATGTTTATGACCATTATTTTTCACCCGTTGTTTAACAACAATGGCCTTTCTTTGCAATCTTTAGTACATTATGGGAACATAGAGGTAACAATCAGTCTGCTTATCCATTGGCCACATTATTAATCTTTCCAGTTACAACATATCTGACAAGCCTCCTGTCTCTCAAACCACGCTAACGACATGTAAACAATAGGATAAGAAAGTTAGTTTGAGAAACAGATATTATGCTTTTGTTGCCTAAAATTATTAACATTCCTTTAAATTCCACAGGAGGCTACTGAGACAGAACTCAAAGCAACTTCTCGTTTTTGGAAGCACTTTATTCTTTCTTCTTACAATTGTGATGATGTATAATTCCATGGACTGTAACCTGGACTACAACAATTCGAATGGTAAATTAAAGAGTGAATATTGCAGGAATCTTTACTACAAGGATTTAAACCTTTTAGCCTCTGAGAGAATCGACTGTTCCGGAGTCATCAGTGGTGACCTCGATGAGGTAAGGAAAGCTCTGATGGACAACTTAATTGTGGCAAATAGAAGAACAATCGCCACGGAGGCAGACTATTTGGATATAACTAAAGACTGTACTCATTTTAAAAAAATGAGAAAATATGTCCCATTTAGTTTCAGTGAAAAGGAAAGAAATTATCCTATTGCCTATTCTATGGTAATTCATGATGACATAGAGATGTTTGAAAGACTGCTACGATCAATTTACATGCCTCAGAATGTTTATTGCATACACGTGGACCTGAAATCTCCAGAAACTTTTTTTGCGGCAGTGAAAGCCATAAGTTCATGTTTTCCCAATGTATTTGTGTCATCTAAACGGGAATCTGTAGTCTATGCCTCGTGGTCTCGTGTCCAGGCTGATCTCTATTGCATGGAGGACTTGTTGAATAGCACTGTTGACTGGAAGTATCTTTTAAACACCTGTGGAACAGATTTCCCTTTAAAGACAAATGCAGAAATTGTTCAAGCATTAAAGCTCTTAAATGGCAAAAACAACATGGAGTCTGAGATACCACCTCCACATAAGAAGATACGTTGGGAGTATCATCATGAATTTAAAGATAATGATGTGCAGATCGGCATGCTAAAAAACCCGCCACCTTTAAATATTCCAATTTTTAGTGGCAATGCTTATGTGGTGCTCACCAGAGACTTTGTGAAATCCTTGTTTGACAAACCTATAGCAAAAGAATTTTTAGAATGGGCTAATGATACATATAGCCCAGATGAGTATGTTTGGGCGACACTGCAAAGGGTTCCCGAAATGCCCGGATCTGTACCCAGTCACATCAAATATGATACATCAGACTTGAATGCATTGGCCAGACTAGTTAAATGGGGAGATCATGAAGGGAATATGGAACAAGGGGCCCCTTATTCTATGTGCACTGGAAGGCACAGAAGAGATGTATGTATATACGGAGCTGGGGATTTGCACTGGTTGGTCCAGCAACACCATTTCTTTGCTAATAAATTTAATCCAACAGTTGATGATAATGCTATTCAGTGTTTGGAGGAATATCTAAGAAACAGGTTGTTCTATGGATAAAGTGTGTCATTCACACTAAAGTAATTTATTACATGAAACCTTATGTATTATTGCACATTAAACTGATTTTTATGTACAGCTGATATTATTTGGTACACATAATGAAAACATCTAAGGCTGTGTGTCCACAAGGTCTTTTTAAGCAAAATAATGGCCGTTGTTTTTTAAATAAGGGCTATGTTTTCACTTAAAAAGACATTGGGGGACATGTATGAAAAGGTGTAAATGCAAATCGTCGTAAAAATTTGCGCCACCTTTGCCAGTGGGGAAGAGAGGGGGCGTGAGGCTATGGGGTGCCAAACACCTTTCAGAGTACTTCTCTACTCTTTCGTCAGTGGCTAATAGTTTGGCACCCCATAAACTTGAGCAAAGACCCCCTAAAATTCAGCATTAATCACTGCAAGACAGTGGGGCCCCGCTGTCACTCACCGATGCTGAGGCTGCTGACGTCAGAGACTTTTGAACAGACAAGCGCGCGCTTATCGTGGACGCTAGAGATCCGACCTCCTGGAGTGGTGAGCGGTGCTTGTGCACCAAAATTCATTTTGCTAACTGATTTTAAGACATTTGGATACATGATTTATCCCTTTTGAATGTGCCGCAACTAAGCCGTCATTACAAATGAAGCTCTTACAACAGAGCAAATCCTGCAGTATGGCCGTGCACCAGCTAAGTTCAAAAGTTCACAAGTGAGCCCACACAAACAGGCTGTAATCAAAGTTTTACAACTGTAACTTTCTTTCAATATAGACTTAACTGCTGAACCCTCCAAAAGTTGATACAACATATGGGATAACAATCCCCGTGCGCTTCTAGTGCCCCGCGCTGTCCATCCTGAACTAAGTGCTACCAAACTACTGTCCCCATCATTTGCCGGCTTCACTATCCATGATGGGAGTTGTATTCCACTACTGTTATTAAGGGTGATCTCTGCTCTTGTGAAGCATCTTTTGCTCATTAACTTTTATTAATATATTAGTACAATCATATATTTAAAGTAATCTATGCTAACTCATTTTTATATGCATTTTATCGCTCCTCTGGTAATTCATTTATGTTAACCATTATCTTATTATTGTATATTTTTCCATATGTATTTCTCCATATGTATTTTTTCCATTGCTCATTAATTTTGTTTAATGATACGGTCTTATTGATTCAGTAAATAACCGATTTATTATTATTAATTTGTATTTATTTATTTATCATTATCTGTGACCTAGAGGACAGACTTTTGGGTTTTTATTTACTCATGATTATAAAAATGTTTCTTCTAATAATGCTATTGTGATAGCATCATCAGAAGAAACATTTAATGTTTTAATTAAAGAAAAGTATTGATTATTATAGTTTGCTCTTTTACTAGGAATATGAATTAACAGCTTAATAGAGCTTCCTGTAATAATTAATATTTAATTAATAAAACACATTTTCGTTGTAATAAAATTTGTTTTGTTGTTCAATAATTTAATTTAAACGAATCCATACTTGTGCAATTAAATATACTGTAAAAAAATAAATTTATATATAAATATACATTTATTTATATATATTTTTATTTTAACAGTATATTTAATTGCACAATGATGGATTGGTTTTAATTAAATTATTGAACAACGAAACTGACTTTATTACAACGAAAATGTGTTTTATTAATTAAATATATTAACCATTAGAGGAGTCGGCATTACTGCAGAGGATCCTAACCCCGTAATGCCGATTCCTCTAATACTGTTTCCCTGCTTTCCCAGATGCATTCCAGAGGTGTTTGCATCACTTTCTAAAGATGTCTTTGATTTTATTTGTTATTGTTATTTTAACCAGATTCGTTACGAACTTTCTCAAAGTTCGGTTCGGTGACGAACCGAACTTTTTGCAAAGTTCATAACGAATCTGGTTCGTTACGGTTCGGTTCGCTCATCCCTAATTGATGTCTTTGGGGCATTGACCATCAGTGCATGTGCAGTAGAAAAAAACAGCTTCGGAAGAATGACAGAGGTTTAAGGGTACTTCCGGAGCTTCTGTCATTCTCCCAAAGCTCCTGGCAGCTGACCATCTAAGAGCTTCTCCGTTGAGACACTCCGCTTTCTGGAAGAGCTTCGGGAATCCCCGGCGCAGTCCGTGTACGACAAACTGCCTACGCCAGAAACGGGACCATAGATTCGGGGAGGCTGGGAACGGGCCCCAGGTAATTTAACTGTTTGTTTTTTTATAGTGCAGCTTCATACAGTGGGGATGCGGCCATTTAATAGCTCCTTGCAGGATACGAGAGAGGATAGAGCCGGCACTACTAGCTACGGCTGTGTCGGGTTGTGCTGTGGATGACCACTAGAACGTAAGTGTCTGGAGAGCCGCTAGATAAAGGACCGGGGTGCTACAGTGAAGCTGAAGACTGTATATGGCACAAGCAAGAAGGAATATAGAGCACTCACCGATGCAGGTAATCTTCAGCGGTTTATTTCAACACATCACAGCAGGGAGGGGGAAGGATGGCACAGGTTCGGGAGCGTCTCTGCTAACAACGGTTTCACGCCGAAGCACTTTCTCAAGTTCAGAGTACGTCACAGGTACGAGGGGAGTGTCTTATA